>NW_025726088.1:0-150303 GCF_021461395.2 Schistocerca americana | reverse complement strand
TGACGATGGAACACTCAAATTGCGTCGAGATTCAATACATCGTCCACCAGCCGACTTGTCTCCAAGGTCTATTGCTGCCTCGGGCACCTTATGGTCGTTCTCCTGTGAGTTTAGATTATCGAATCCGACGCAAAAATGATAGTTAATTGTAACATTCAGGGCCTCCTAATGACGATGGAAGACTCAAATTGCGTCGAGATTCAATACATCGGCCTCCAGCCTACTTGTCTCCAAGGGGATATCGCTGCCTCGGGCACCACATGGTCCTTCTCCTGTGAGTATACATTTCGATTCCGACGCAAAAATGATAGTTAATTGTAACGTTCAGGGCCTTCTAATGACGATGGAACACTCAAATTGCGTCGAGATACAACACATCGTCCTCCAGCCGACTTGTCTCCAAGGATCTAATGCTGCCTCAGGCACTTTATGGTCGTTCTCTTGTAATTCTAGATTTTCGAATCCGACGCAAAAATGATAGTTAATTGTAACGTTCAGGGCCGCCTAATGACGATGGAACTCTCAAATTGCGTCGAGATTCAATACATCGTCCTCCAGCCGACTTGTCTCCAAGGGTCTATTGCTGCCTCGGGCACCTTATGGTCGTTCTCCTGTGAGTTTAGATTATCGAATCCGACGCAAAAATGATAGTTAATTATAACGTTCAGGGCCTCCTAATGACGATAGAAGACTCAAATTGCGTCGCGATCCAATACATCGTCCTCCAGCCGACTTGTCTCCAAGGGTCTATTGCTGCCTCGGGCACCTTATGGTCGTTCTCCTGTGAGTTTAGATTATCGAATCCGACGCAAAAATGATAGTTAATTGTAACGTTCAGGGCCTTCTAATGACAATGGGACACTCAAATTGCGTCGAGATTCAATACATCGTCCTCCAGCCGACTTGTCTCCAAGGGTCTATTGCTGCCTCGGGCACCTTATGGTCGTTCTCCTGTGAGTCTAGATTTTCGAACCCGACGCAAAAATGATAGTTAATTGTAACGTTCAGGGCCTCCTAATGCCGATGGAACACTCAAATTGCGTCGAGATTCAATACATCGGCCTCCAGCCGACTTGTCTCCAAGGGTCTATTGCTGCCTCGGGCACCTTATGGTCGTTCTCCTGTGAGTTTAGATTATCGAATCCGACGCAAAAATGATAGTTAATTATGAACGTTCAGGGCCTCCTAATGCCGATGGAACACTCAAATTGCGTCGAGGTTCAATACATCGTCCTCCAGCCGACTTGTCTCCAAGGGTCTACTGCTGCCTCGGGCACCTTATAGTCGTTGTCCTGTGAGTCTAGATTTTCGAATCCGACGCAAAAATGATAGTTAATTGTAACATTCAGGGCCTTCTAATGACGATGGAACACTCAAATTGCGTCGAGATTCAATACATCGGCCTCCAGCCTACTTGTCTCCAAGGGGATATCGCTGCCTCGGGCACCACATGGTCCTTCTCCTGTGAGTATAGATTTTCGAATCCGACGCAAAAATGATAGTGAATTGTAACGTTCAGCGCCTCCTAATGACGATAGAAGACCCAAATTGCGTCGCAATCCAATACATCGTCCCTCCAGCCGACTTGTCTCCAAGGGTCTATTGCTGCCTCGGGCACCTTATGGTCGTTCTCCTGTGAGTTTAGATTATCGAATCCGACGCAAAAATGATCGTTAATTATAACGTTCAGGGCCTCCTAATGCCGATGGAACCCTCAAATTGCGTCGAGATTCAATACATCGGCCTCCAGCCGACTTGTCTCCAAGGGTCTATTGCTGCCTCGGGCACCTTATGGTCGTTCTCCTGTGAGTCTAGATTTTCGAACCCGACGCAAAAATGATAGTTAATTGTAACGTTCAGGGCCTCCTAATGCCGATGGAACACTCAAATTGCGTCGAGATTCAATACATCGGCCTCCAGCCGACTTGTCTCCAAGGGTCTATTGCTGCCTCGGGCACCTTATGGTCGTTCTCCTGTGAGTCTAGATTTTCGAATCCGACGCAAAAATGATAGTTAATTGTAACGTTCAGGGCCTTGTAATGACGATGGAACACTCAAATTGCGTCGAGATTCAATACATCGGCCTCCAGCCGACTTGTCTCCAAGGGGATATCGCTGCCTCGGGCACCACATGGTCCTTCTCCTGTGAGTATAGATTTTCGAATCCGACGCAAAAATGATAGTGAATTGTAACGTTCAGCGCCTCCTAATGACGATAGAAGACTCAAATTGCGTCGCGATCCAATACATCGTCCTCAAGCCGACTTGTCTCCAAGGGTCTATTGCTGCCTCGGGCACCTTATGGTCGTTCTCCTGTGAGTCTAGATTTTCGAATCCGACGCAAAAATGATAGTTAATTGTAACGTTCAGGGCCTGTAATGACGATGGAACACTCAAATTGCGTCGAGATTCAATACATCGGCCTCCAGCCGACTTGTCTCCAAGGGTCTATTGCTGCCTCGGGCACCTTATGGTCGTTGTCCTGTGAGTCTAGATTTTCGAATCCGACGCAAAAATGATAGTTAATTGTAACGTTCAGGGCCTTCTAATGACGATGGAACACTCAAATTGCGTCGAGATTCAATACATCGTCCACCAGCCGACTTGTCTCCAAGGGTCTATTGCTGCCTCGGGCACCTTATGGTCGTTCTCCTGTGAGTCTAGATTTTCGAACCCGACGCAAAAATGATAGTTAATTGTAACGTTCAGGGCCTCCTAATGACGATGGAAGACTCAAATTGCGTCGAGATTCAATACATCGGCCTCCAGCCTACTTGTCTCCAAGGGGATATCGCTGCCTCGGGCACCTTATGGTCGTTCTCCTGTGAGTCTAGATTTTCGAATCCGACGCAAAAATGATAGTTAATTGTAACGTTCAGGGCCTTCTAATGACGATGGAGCACTCAAATTGCGTCGAGATACAACACATCGTCCTCCAGCCGACTTGTCTCCAAGGATCTAATGCTGCCTCGGGCACTTTATGGTCGTTCTCTTGTAATTCTAGATTTTCGAATCCGACGCAAAAATGATAGTTAATTGTAACGTTCAGGGCCGCCTAATGACGATGGAACTCTCAAATTGCGTCGAGATTCAATACATCGTCCTCCAGCCGACTTGTCTCCAAGGGTCTATTGCTGCCTCGGGCACCTTATGGTCGTTCTCCTGTGAGTTTAGATTATCGAATCCGACACAAAAATGATAGTTAATTATAACGTTCAGGGCCTCCTAATGACGATAGAAGACTCAAATTGCGTCGCGATCCAATACATCGTCCTCCAGCCGACTTGTCTCCAAGGGTCTATTGCTGCCTCGGGCACCTTATGGTCGTTCTCCTGTGAGTTTAGATTATCGAATCCGACGCAAAAATGATAGTTAATTGTAACGTTCAGGGCCTTCTAATGACAATGGGGACACTCAAATTGCGTCGAGATTCAATACATCGTCCTCCAGCCGACTTGTCTCCAAGGGTCTATTGCTGCCTCGGGCACCTTATGGTCGTTCTCCTGTGAGTATACATTTTCGAATCCGACGCAAAAATGATAGTGAATTGTAACGTTCAGCGCCTCCTAATGACGATAGAAGACTCAAATTGCGTCGCAATCCAATACATCGTCCTCCAGCCGACTTGTCTCCAAGGGTCTATTGCTGCCTCGGGCACCTTATGGTCGTTCTCCTGTGAGTCTAGATTTTCGAATCCGACGCAAAAATGATAGTTAATTGTAACGTTCAGGGCCTTGTAATGACGATGGAACACTCAAATTGCGTCGAGATTCAATACATCGGCCTCCAGGCGACTTGTCTCCAAGGGTCTATTGCTGCCTCGGGCACCTTATGGTCGTTGTCCTGTGAGTCTAGATTTCGAATCCGACGCAAAATGATAGTTAATTGTAACGTTCAGGGCCTTCAAATGACCATGGAACACTCAAATTGCGTCGAGATTCAATACATCGTCCTCCAGCCGACTTGTCTCCAAGGGTCTATTGCTGCCTCGGGCACCTTATGGTCGTTCTCCTGTGAGTCTAGATTTTCGAACCCGACGCAAAAATGATAGTTAATTGTGACGTTCAGGGCCTCCTAATGACGATGGAACACTCAAATTGTGTCGAGATTCAATACATCGGCCTCCAGCCGACTGTCTCCAAGGGTCTATTGCTGCCTCGGGCACCTTATGGTCGTTCTCCTGTGAGTCTAGATTTTCGAATCCGACGCAAAAATGATAGTGAATTGTAACGTTCAGCGCCTCCTAATGACGATAGAAGACTCAAATTGCGTCGCGATCCAATACATCGTCCTCCAGCCGACTTGTCTCCAAGGGTCTATTGCTGCCTCGGGCACCTTATGGTCGTTCTCCTGTGAGTCTAGATTTTCGAATCCGACGCAAAAATGATAGTTAATAGTAACGTTCAGGGCCTTGTAATGACGTTGGAACACTCAAATTGCGTCGAGATTCAATACATCGGCCTCCAGCCGACTTGTCTCCAAGGGTCTATTGCTGCCTCGGGCACCTTATGGTCGTTCTCCTGTGAGTCTAGATTTTCGAACCCGACGCAAAAATGATAGTTAATTGTAACGTTCAGGGCCTCCTAATGCCGATGGAACACTCAAATTGCGTCGAGATTCAATACATCGTCCTCCAGCCGACTTGTCTCCAAGGGTCTATTGCTGCCTCGGGCACCTTATGGTCGTTCTCCTGTGAGTTAGATTATCGAATCCGACGCAAAAATGATCGTTAATTATAACGTTCAGGGCTCCTAATGCCGATGGAACACTCAAATTGCGTCGAGATTCAATACATCGGCCTCCAGCCTACTTGTCTCCAGGTGATATCGCTGCCTCGGGCACCACATGGTCCTTCTCCTGTGAGTATAGATTTTCGAATCCGACGCAAAAAATCGATGGTGAATTGTATCGTTCAGCGCCTCCTAATGACGATAGAAGACTCAAATTGCGTCGCGATCCAATACATCGTCCTCCAGCCGACTTGTCTCCAAGGGTCTATTGCTGCCTCGGGCACATTATGGTCGTTCTCCTGTGAGTCTAGATTTTCGAATCCGACGCAAAAATGATAGTGAATTGTAACGTTCAGCGCCTCCTAATGACGATAGAAGACTCAAATTGCGTCGCGATCCAATACATCGTCCTCCAGCCGACTTGTCTCCAAGGGTCTATTGCTGCCTCGGGCACCTTATGGTCGTTCTCCTGTGAGTTTAGATTATCGAATCCGACGCAAAAATGATAGTTAATTGTAAGGTTTAGGGCCTCCTAATGACGATGGGACACTCAAATTGCGTCGAGATTCAATACATCGTCCTCCAGCCGACTTGTCTCCAAGGGGATATTGCTGTCTCGGGCACAATATGATCCTTCTCCTGTGAGTCTAGATTTTCGAATCCGACGCAAAATTGATAGTGAATTGTAACGTTCAGCGCCTCCTAATGACGATAGAAGACTCAAATTGCGTCGCGATCCAATACATCGTCCTCCAGCCGACTTGTCTCCAAGAGTCTATTGCTGCCTCGGGCACCTTATGGTCGTTCTCCTGTGAGTCTAGATTATCGAATACGACGCAAAAATGATAGTTAATTGTAACGTTCAGGGCCTTCTAATGACGTTGGAACACTCAAATTGCGTCGAAATACAATACATCGTCCTCCAGCCGACTTGTCTCCAAGGATCTAATGCTGCCTCGGGCACTTTATGGTCGTTCTCTTGTAATTCTAGATTTTCGAATCCGACGCAAAAATGATAGTTAATTGTAACGTTCAGGGCCGCCTAATGACGATGGAACTCTCAAATTGCGTCGAGATTCAATACATCGTCCTCCAGCCGACTTGTCTCCAAGGGTCTATTGCTGCCTCGGGCACCTTATGGTCGTTCTCCTGTGAGTCTAGATTTTCGAACCCGACGCTAAAATGATAGTTAATTGTAACGTTCAGGGCCTCCTGATGCCGATGGAACACTCAAATTGCGTCGAGATTCAATACATCGGCCTCCAGCCGACTTGTCTCCAAGGGTCTCTTGCTGCCTCGGGCACCTTATGGTCGTTCTCCTGTGAGTCTAGATTTTCGAACCCGACGCAAAAATGATAGTTAATTGTAACGTTCAGGGCCTCCTAATGCCGATGGAACACTCAAATTGCGTCGAGATTCAATACATCGGCCTCCAGCCGACTTGTCTCCAAGGGTCTATTGCTGCATCGGGCACCTTATGGTCGTTCTCCTGTGAGTCTAGATTTTCGAATCCGACGGAAAAATGATAGTTAATTGTAACGTTCAGGGCCTTGTAATGACGATGGAACACTCAAATTGCGTCGAGATTCAATACATCGGCCTCCAGCCGACTTGTCTCCGAGGGTCTATTGCTGCCTCGGGCACCTTATGGTCGTTCTCCTGTGAGTTTAGATTATCGAATCCGACGCAAAAATGATAGTTAATTATAACGTTCAGGGCCTCTAATGCCGATGGAACACTCAAATTGCGTCGCGATCCAATACATCGTCCTCCAGCCGACTTGTCTCCAAGGGTCTATTGCTGCCTCGGGCACATTATGGTCGTTGTCCTGTGAGTCTAGATTTTCGAATCCGACGCAAAAATGATAGTTAATTGTAACGTTCAGGGCCTTCTAATGACGATGGAACACTCAAATTCCGTCGAGATTCAATACATCGGCCTCCAGCCTACTTGTCTCCAAGGAGATATCGCTGCCTCGGGCACCACATGGTCCTTCTCCTGTGAGTATAGATTTTCGAATCCGACGCAAAAATGATAGTGAATTGTAACATTCAGCGCCTCCTAATGACGATAGAAGACTCAAATTGCGTCGCGATCCAATACATCGTCCTCCAGCCGACTTGTCTCCAAGGGTCTATTGCTGCCTCGGGCACCTTATGGTCGTTCTCCTGTGAGTCTAGATTTTCGAATCCGACGCAAAAATGATAGTTAATTGTAACGTTTAGGGCCTTCTAATGACGATGGAACACTCAAATTGCGTCGAGATTCAATACATCGTCCTCCAGCCGACTTGTCTCCAAGGGTCTATTGCTGCCTCGGGCACCTTATGGTCGTTCTCCTGTGAGTCTAGATTTTCGAATCCGACGCAAAAATGATAGTTAATTGTAACGTTTAGGGCCTTCTAATGACGATGGAACACTCAAATTGCGTCGAGATTCAATACATCGTCCTCCAGCCGACTTGTCCTCCAAGGGTCTATTGCTGCCTCGGGCACCTTATGGTCGTTCTCCTGTGAGTTTAGATTATCGAATCCGACGCAAAAATGATAGTTAATTATAACGTTCAGGGCCTCCTAATGCCGATGGAACACTCAAATTGCGTCGAGATTCAATACATCGGCCTCCAGCCTACTTGTCTCCAAGGGGATATCGCTGCCTCGGGCACCACATGGTCCTTCTCCTGTGAGTCTAGATTTTCGAATCCGACGCAAAATGATAGTGAATTGTAACGTTCAGCGCCTCCTAATGACGATAGAAGACTCAAATTGCGTCGCGATCCAATACATCGTCCTCCAGCCGACTTGTCTCCAAGGGTCTATTGCTGCCTCGGGCACCTTATGGTCTTCCTCCTGTGAGTCTAGATTTTCGAATCCGACGCAAAAATGATAGTTAATTGTAACGTTCAGGGCCTCCTAATGCCGATGGAACACTCAAATTGCGTCGAGATTCAATACATCGGCCTCCAGCCGACTTGTCTCCAAGGGTCTATTGCTGCCTCGGGCACCTTATGGTCGTTCTCCTGTGAGTCTAGATTTTCGAACCCGACGCAAAAATGATAGTTAATTGTAACGTTCAGGGCCTCCTAATGCCGATGGAACACTCAAATTGCGTCGAGATTCAATACATCGGCCTCCAGCCGACTTGTCTCCAAGGGTCTATTGCTGCCTCGGGCACCTTATGGTCGTTCTCCTGTGAGTTTAGATTATCGAATCCGACGCAAAAATGATCGTTAATTATAACGATCAGGGCCTCCTAATGCCGATGGAACCCTCAAATTGCGTCGAGATTCAATACATCGGCCTCCAGCCGACTTGTCTCCAAGGGTCTATTGCTGCCTCGGGCACCTTATGGTCGTTGTCCTGTGAGTCTAGATTTTCGAATCCGACGCAAAAATGATAGTTAATTGTAACGTTCAGGGCCTTGTAATGACGATGGAACACTCAAATTGCGTCGAGATTCAATACATCGGCCTCCAGCCTACTTGTCTCCAAGGGGATATCGCTGCCTCGGGCACCACATGGTCCTTCTCCTGTGAGTATAGATTTTCGAATCCGACGCAAAAATAATAGTGAATTGTAACGTTCAGCGCCTCCTAATGACGATAGAAGACTCAAATTGCGTCGCGATCCAATACATCGTCCTCCAGCCGACTTGTCTCCAAGGGTCTATTGCTGCCTCGGGCACATTATGGTCGTTCTCCTGTGAGTCTAGATTTTCGAATCCGACGCAAAAATGATAGTGAATTGTAACGTTCAGCGCCTCCTAAAGACGATAGAAGACTCAAATTGCGTCGCGATCCAATACATCGTCCTCCAGCCGACTTGTCTCCAAGGGTCTATTGCTGCCTCGGGCACCTTATGGTCGTTCTCCTGTGAGTTTAGATTATCGAATCCGACGCAAAAATGATAGTTAATTGTAAGGCTTAGGGCCTCCTAATGACGATGGGACACTCAAATTGCGTCGAGATTCAATACATCGTCCTCCAGCCGACTTGTCTCCAAGGGGATATTGCTGTCTCGGGCACAATATGATCCTTCTCCTGTGAGTCTAGATTTTCGAATCCGACGCAAAAATGATAGTGAATTGTAACGTTCAGGGCCTTCTAATGACGATGGAACACTCAAATTGCGTCGAGATACAATACATCGTCCTCCAGCCGACTTGTCTCCAAGGATCTAATGCTGCCTCGGGCACTTTATGGTCGTTCTCTTGTAATTCTAGATTTTCGAATCCGACGCAAAAATGATAGTTAATTGTAACGTTCAGGGCCGCCTAATGACGATGGAACTCTCAAATTGCGTCGAGATTCAATACATCGTCCTCCAGCCGACTTGTCTCCAAGGGTCTATTGCTGCCTCGGGCACCTTATGGTCGTTCTCCTGTGAGTCTAGATTTTCGAACCCGACGCTAAAATGATAGTTAATTGTAACGTTCAGGGCCTCCTAATGCCGATGGAACACTCAAATTGCGTCGAGATTCAATACATCGGCCTCCAGCCGACTTGTCTCCAAGGGTCTATTGCTGCCTCGGGCACCTTATGGTCGTTCTCCTGTGAGTCTAGATTTTCGAACCCGACGCAAAAATGATAGTTAATTGTAACGTTCAGGGCCTCCTAATGCCGATGGAACACTCAAATTGCGTCGAGATCCAATACATCGGCCTCCAGCCGACTTGTCTCCAAGGGTCTATTGCTGCATCGGGCACCTTATGGTCGTTCTCCTGTGAGTCTAGATTTTCGAATCCGACGGAAAAATGATAGTTAATTGTAACGTTCAGGGCCTTTTAATGACGATGGAACACTCAAATTGCGTCGAGATTCAATACATCGGCCTCCAGCCGACTTGTCTCCAAGGGTCTATTGCTGCCTCGGGCACCTTATGGTCGTTGTCCTGTGAGTCTAGATTTTCGAATCCGACGCAAAAATGATAGTTAATTGTAACGTTCAGGGCCTTGCAATGACGATGGAACACTCAAATTGCGTCGAGATTCAATACATCGGCCTCCAGCCGACTAGTCTCCAAGGGTCTATTGCTGCCTCGGGCACCTTATGGTCGTTGTCCTGTGAGTCTAGATTTTCGAATCCGACGCAAAAATGATAGTTAATTGTAACGTTCAGGGCCTTGTAATGACGATGGAACACTCAAATTGCGTCGAGATTCAATACATCGGCCTCCAGGCTACTGGTCTCCAAGGGGATATCGCTGCCTCGGGCACCACATGGTCCTTTTCCTGTGAGTCTAGATTTTCGAATCCGACGCAAAAATGATAGTGAATTGTAACGTTCAGCGCCTCCTAATGACGATAGAAGACTCAAATTGCGTCGCGATCCAATACATCGTCCTCCAGCCGACTTGTCTCCAAGGGTCTATTGCTGCCTCGGGCACCTTATGGTCGTTCTCCTGTGAGTCCAGATTTTCGAATCCGACGCAAAAATGATAGTTATATGTAACGTTCAGCGCCTCCTAATGACGATAGAAGACTCAAATTGCGTCGCGATCCAATATATCGTCCTCCAGCCGACTTGTCTCCAAGGGTCTATTGCTGCCTCGGGCACCTTATGGTCGTTCTCCTGTGAGTCTAGATTTTCGAATCCGACGCAAAAATGATAGTTAATTGTAACGTTCAGGGCCTTGTAATGACGATGGAACACTCAAATTGCGTCGAGATTCAATACATCGGCCTCCAGCCGACTTGTCTCCAAGGGTCTATTGCTGCCTCGGGCACCTTATGGTCGTTGTCCTGTGAGTCTAGATTTTCGAATCCGACGCAAAAATGATAGTTAATTGTAACGTTCAGGGCCTTCTAATGACGATGGAACACTCAAATTGCGTCGAGATTCAATACATCGTCCTCCAGCCGACTTGTCTCCAAGGGTCTATTGCTGCCTCGGGCACCTTATGGTCGTTCTCCTGTGAGTCTAGATTTTCGAATCCGACGCAAAAATGATAGTTAATTGTAACGTTCAGGGCCTTCTAATGACGATGGAACACTCAAATTGCGTCGAGATTCAATACATCGTCCTCCAGCCGACTTGTCTCCAAGGGTCTATTGCTGCCTCGGGCACCTTATGGTCGTTCTCCTGTGAGTCTAGATTTTCGAATCCGACGCAAAAATAATAGTTAATTGTAACGTTCAGGGCCTTGTAATGACGATGGAACACTCAAATTGCGTCGAGATTCAATACATCGGCCTCCAGCCTACTTGTCTCCAAGGGGATATCGCTGCCTCGGGCACCACATGGTCCTTTTCCTGTGAGTCTAGATTTTCGAATCCGACGCAGGGCCTTGTAATGACGATGGAACACTCAAATTGCGTCGAGATTCAATACATCGGCCTCCAGCCTACTTGTCTCCAAGGGGATATCGCTGCCTCGGGCACCACATGGTCGTTTTCCTGTGAGTCTAGATTTTCGAATCCGACGCAAAAATGATAGTGAATTGTAACGTTCAGCGCCTCCTAATGACGATAGAAGACTCAAATTGCGTCGCGATCCAATTCATCGTCCTCCAGCCGACTTGTCTCCAAGGGTCTATTGCTGCCTCGGGCACCTTATGGTCGTTCTCCTGTGAGTCTAGATTTTCGAATCCGACGCAAAAATAATAGTTAATTGTAACGTTCACCGCCTCCTAATGACGGTAGAAGACTCAAATTGCGTCGCGATCCAATACATCGTCCTCCAGCCGACTTGTCTCCAAGGGTCTATTGCTGCCTCGGGCACCTTATGGTCGTTCTCCTGTGAGTTTAGATTATCGAATCCGACGCAAAAATGATAGTTAATTGTAAGGCTTAGGGCCTCCTAATGACGATGGGACACTCAAATTGCGTCGAGATTCAATACATCGTCCTCCAGCCGACTTGTCTCCAAGGGGATATTGCTGTCTCGGGCACAACATGATCCTTCTCCTGTGAGTCTAGATTTTCGAATCCGACGCAAAAATGATAGTTAATTGTAACGTTCAGGGCCTTCTAATGACGATGGAACACTCAAATTGCATCGAGATTCAATACATCTGCCTCCAGCCGACTTGTCTCCAAGGGTCTATTGCTGCCTCGGGCACCTTATGGTCGTTCTCCTGTGAGTCTAGATTTTCGAATCCGACGCAAAAATGATAGTTAATTGTAACGTTCAGGGCCTTCTAATGACGATGGAACACTCAAATTGCGTCGAGATTCAATACATCGTCCTCCAGCCGACTTGTCTCCAAGGGTCTATTGCTGCCTCGGGCACCTTATGGTCGTTCTCCTGTGAGTTTAGATTATCGAATCCGACGCAAAAATGATCGTTAATTATAACGATCAGGGCCTCCTAATGCCGATGGAACCCTCAAATTGCGTCGAGATTCAATACATCGGCCTCCAGCCGACTTGTCTCCAAGGGTCTATTGCTGCCTCGGGCACCTTATGGTCGTTGTCCTGTGAGTCTAGATTTTCGAATCCGACGCAAAAATGATAGTTAATTGTAACGTTCAGGGCCTTGTAATGACGATGGAACACTCAAATTGCGTCGAGATTCAATACATCGGCCTCCAGCCTACTTGTCTCCAAGGGGATATCGCTGCCTCGGGCACCACATGGTCCTTCTCCTGTGAGTATAGATTTTCGAATCCGACGCAAAAATAATAGTGAATTGTAACGTTCAGCGCCTCCTAATGACGATAGAAGACTCAAATTGCGTCGCGATCCAATACATCGTCCTCCAGCCGACTTGTCTCCAAGGGTCTATTGCTGCCTCGGGCACATTATGGTCGTTCTCCTGTGAGTCTAGATTTTCGAATCCGACGCAAAAATGATAGTGAATTGTAACGTTCAGCGCCTCCTAATGACGATAGAAGACTCAAATTGCGTCGCGATCCAATACATCGTCCTCCAGCCGACTTGTCTCCAAGGGTCTATTGCTGCCTCGGGCACCTTATGGTCGTTCTCCTGTGAGTTTAGATTATCGAATCCGACGCAAAAATGATAGTTAATTGTAAGGCTTAGGGCCTCCTAATGACGATGGGACACTCAAATTGCGTCGAGATTCAATACATCGTCCTCCAGCCGACTTGTCTCCAAGGGGATATTGCTGTCTCGGGCACAATATGATCCTTCTCCTGTGAGTCTAGATTTTCGAATCCGACGCAAAAATGATAGTGAATTGTAACGTTCAGGGCCTTCTAATGACGATGGAACACTCAAATTGCGTCGAGATACAATACATCGTCCTCCAGCCGACTTGTCTCCAAGGATCTAATGCTGCCTCGGGCACTTTATGGTCGTTCTCTTGTAATTCTAGATTTTCGAATCCGACGCAAAAATGATAGTTAATTGTAACGTTCAGGGCCGCCTAATGACGATGGAACTCTCAAATTGCGTCGAGATTCAATACATCGTCCTCCAGCCGACTTGTCTCCAAGGGTCTATTGCTGCCTCGGGCACCTTATGGTCGTTCTCCTGTGAGTCTAGATTTTCGAACCCGACGCTAAAATGATAGTTAATTGTGACGTTCAGGGCCTCCTAACGCCGATGGAACACTCAAATTGCGTCGAGATTCAATACATCGGCCTCCAGCCGACTTGTCTCCAAGGGTCTATTGCTGCCTCGGGCACCTTATGGTCGTTCTCCTGTGAGTCTAGATTTTCGAACCCGACGCAAAAATGATAGTTAATTGTAACGTTCAGGGCCTCCTAATGCCGATGGAACACTCAAATTGCGTCGAGATTCAATACATCGGCCTCCAGCCGACTTGTCTCCAAGGGTCTATTGCTGCATCGGGCACCTTATGGTCGTTCTCCTGTGAGTCTAGATTTTCGAATCCGACGGAAAAATGATAGTTAATTGTAACGTTCAGGGCCTTTTAATGACGATGGAACACTCAAATTGCGTCGAGATTCAATACATCGGCCTCCAGCCGACTTGTCTCCAAGGGTCTATTGCTGCCTCGGGCACCTTATGGTCGTTGTCCTGTGAGTCTAGATTTTCGAATCCGACGCAAAAATGATAGTTAATTGTAACGTTCAGGGCCTTCTAATGACGATGGAACACTCAAATTGCATCGAGATTCAATACATCTGCCTCCAGCCGACTTGTCTCCAAGGGTCTATTGCTGCCTCGGGCACCTTATGGTCGTTCTCCTGTGAGTCTAGATTTTCGAATCCGACGCAAAAATGATAGTTAATTGTAACGTTCAGGGCCTTCTAATGACGATGGAACACTCAAATTGCGTCGAGATTCAATACATCGTCCTCCAGCCGACTTGTCTCCAAGGGTCTATTGCTGCCTCGGGCACCTTATGGTCGTTCTCCTGTGAGTCTAGATTTTCGAATCCGACGCAAAAATGATAGTTAATTGTAACGTTCAGGGCCTTTCAATGACGATGGAACACTCAAATTGCGTCGAGATTCAATACATCGGCCTCCAGCCGACTAGTCTCCAAGGGTCTATTGCTGCCTCGGGCACCTTATGGTCGTTGTCCTGTGAGTCTAGATTTTCGAATCCGACGCAAAAATGATAGTTAATTGTAACGTTCAGGGCCTTGTAATGACGATGGAACACTCAAATTGCGTCGAGATTCAATACATCGGCCTCCAGCCTACTGGTCTCCAAGGGGATATCGCTGCCTCGGGCACCACATGGTCCTTTTCCTGTGAGTCTAGATTTTCGAATCCGACGCAAAAATGATAGTGAATTGTAACGTTCAGCGCCTCCTAATGACGATAGAAGACTCAAATTGCGTCGCGATCCAATACATCGTCCTCCAGCCGACTTGTCTCCAAGGGTCTATTGCTGCCTCGGGCACCTTATGGTCGTTCTCCTGTGAGTCTAGATTTTCGAATCCGACGCAAAAATGATAGTGAATTGTAACGTTCAGCGCCTCCTAATGACGATAGAAGACTCAAATTGCGTCGCGATCCAATATATCGTCCTCCAGCCGACTTGTCTCCAAGGGTCTATTGCTGCCTCGGGCACCTTATGGTCGTTCTCCTGTGAGTCTAGATTTTCGAATCCGACGCAAAAATGATAGTTAATTGTAACGTTCAGGGCCTTGTAATGACGATGGAACACTCAAATTGCGTCGAGATTCAATACATCGGCCTCCAGCCGACTTGTCTCCAAGGGTCTATTGCTGCCTCGGGCACCTTATGGTCGTTGTCCTGTGAGTCTAGATTTTCGAATCCGACGCAAAAATGATAGTTAATTGTAACGTTCAGGGCCTTCTAATGACGATGGAACACTCAAATTGCGTCGAGATTCAATACATCGTCCTCCAGCCGACTTGTCTCCAAGGGTCTATTGCTGCCTCGGGCACCTTATGGTCGTTCTCCTGTGAGTCTAGATTTTCGAATCCGACGCAAAAATGATAGTTAATTGTAACGTTCAGGGCCTTCTAATGACGATGGAACACTCAAATTGCGTCGAGATTCAATACATCGTCCTCCAGCCGACTTGTCTCCAAGGGTCTATTGCTGCCTCGGGCACCTTATGGTCGTTCTCCTGTGAGTCTAGATTTTCGAATCCGACGCAAAAATGATAGTTAATTGTAACGTTCAGGGCCTTGTAATGACGATGGAACACTCAAATTGCGTCGAGATTCAATACATCGGCCTCCAGCCTACTTGTCTCCAAGGGGATATCGCTGCCTCGGGCACCACATGGTCCTTTTCCTGTGAGTCTAGATTTTCGAATCCGACGCAGGGCCTTGTAATGACGATGGAACACTCAAATTGCGTCGAGATTCAATACATCGGCCTCCAGCCTACTTGTCTCCAAGGGGATATCGCTGCCTCGGGCACCACATGGTCGTTTTCCTGTGAGTCTAGATTTTCGAATCCGACGCAAAAATGATAGTTAATTGTAACGTTCAGGGCCTTCTAATGACGATGGAACACTCAAATTGCATCGAGATTCAATACATCTGCCTCCAGCCGACTTGTCTCCAAGGGTCTATTGCTGCCTCGGGCACCTTATGGTCGTTCTCCTGTGAGTCTAGATTTTCGAATCCGACGCAAAAATGATAGTTAATTGTAACGTCCAGGGCCTTCTAATGACGATGGAACACTCAAATTGCGTCGAGATTCAATACATCGTCCTCCAGCCGACTTGTCTCCAAGGGTCTATTGCTGCCTCGGGCACCTTATGGTCGTTCTCCTGTGAGTCTAGATTTTCGAATCCGACGCAAAAATGATAGTTAATTGTAACGTTCAGGGCCTTGCAATGACGATGGAACACTCAAATTGCGTCGAGATTCATTACATCGGCCTCCAGCCGACTAGTCTCCAAGGGTCTATTGCTGCCTCGGGCACCTTATGGTCGTTGTCCTGTGAGTCTAGATTTTCGAATCCGACGCAAAAATGATAGTTAATTGTAACGTTCAGGGCCTTGTAATGACGATGGAACACTCAAATTGCGTCGAGATTCAATACATCGGCCTCCAGCCTACTGGTCTCCAAGGGGATATCGCTGCCTCGGGCACCACATGGTCCTTTTCCTGTGAGTCTAGATTTTCGAATCCGACGCAAAAATGATAGTGAATTGTAACGTTCAGCGCCTCCTAATGACGATAGAAGACTCAAATTGCGTCGCGATCCAATACATCGTCCTCCAGCCGACTTGTCTCCAAGGGTCTATTGCTGCCTCGGGCACCTTATGGTCGTTCTCCTGTGAGTCTAGATTTTCGAATCCGACGCAAAAATGATAGTTAATTGTGACGTTCAGCGCCTCCTAATGACGATAGAAGACTCAAATTGCGTCGCGATCCAATATATCGTCCTCCAGCCGACTTGTCTCCAAGGGTCTATTGCTGCCTCGTTCACCTTATGGTCGTTCTCCTGTGAGTCTAGATTTTCGAATCCGACGCAAAAATGATAGTTAATTGTAACGTTCAGGGCCTTGTAATGACGATGGAACACTCAAATTGCGTCGAGATTCAATACATCGGCCTCCAGCCGACTTGTCTCCAAGGGTCTATTGCTGCCTCGGGCACCTTATGGTCGTTGTCCTGTGAGACTAGATTTTCGAATCCGACGCAAAAATGATAGTTAATTGTAACGTTCAGGGCCTTCTAATGACGATGGAACACTCAAATTGCGTCGAGATTCAATACATCGTCCTCCAGCCGACTTGTCTCCAAGGGTCTATTGCTGCCTCGGGCACCTTATGGTCGTTCTCCTGTGAGTCTAGATTTTCGAATCCGACGCAAAAATGATAGTTAATTGTAACGTTCAGGGCCTTCTAATGACGATGGAACACTCAAATTGCGTCGAGATTCAATACATCGTCCTCCAGCCGACTTGTCTCCAAGGGTCTATTGCTGCCTCGGGCACCTTATGGTCGTTCTCCTGTGAGTCTAGATTTTCGAATCCGACGCAAAAATGATAGTTAATTGTAACGTTCAGGGCCTTGTAATGACGATGGAACACTCAAATTGCGTCGAGATTCAATACATCGGCCTCCAGCCTACTTGTCTCCAAGGGGATATCGCTGCCTCGGGCACCACATGGTCCTTTTCCTGTGAGTCTAGATTTTCGAATCCGACGCAAAAATGATAGTGAATTGTAACGTTCAGGGCCTTGTAATGACGATGGAACACTCAAATTGCGTCGAGATTCAATACATCGGCCTCCAGCCTACTTGTCTCCAAGGGGATATCGCTGCCTCGGGCACCACATGGTCGTTTTCCTGTGAGTCTAGATTTTCGAATCCGACGCAAAAATGATAGTGAATTGTAACGTTCAGCGCCTCCTAATGACGATAGAAGACTCAAATTGCGTCGCGATCCAATACATCGTCCTCCAGCCGACTTGTCTCCAAGGGTCTATTGCTGCCTCGGGCACCTTATGGTCGTTCTCCTGTGAGTCTAGATTTTCGAATCCGACGCAAAAATAATAGTTAATTGTAACGTTCAGCGCCTCCTAATGACGGTAGAAGACTCAAATTGCGTCGCGATCCAACACATCGTCCTCCAGCCGACTTGTCTCCAAGAGTCTATTGCTGCCTCGGGCACATTATGGTCGTTCTCCTGTGAGTCTAGATTTTCGAATCCGACGCAAAAATGATAGTGAATTGTAACGTTCAGCGCCTCCTAATGACGGTAGAAGACTCAAATTGCGTCGCGATCCAATACATCGTCCTCCAGCCGACTTGTCTCCAAGGATCTAATGCTGCCTCGGGCACTTTATGGTCGTTCTCTTGTAATTCTAGATTTTCGAATCCGACGCAAAAATGATAGTTAATTGTAACGTTCAGGGCCGCCTAATGACGATGGAACTCTCAAATTGCGTCGAGATTCAATACATCGTCCTCCAGCCGACTTGTCTCCAAGGGTCTATTGCTGCCTCGGGCACCTTATGGTCGTTCTCCTGTGAGTCTAGATTTTCGAACCAGACGCTAAAATGATAGTTAATTGTAACGTTCAGGGCCTCCTAATGCCGATGGAACACTCAAATTGCGTCGAAATTCAATACATCGGCCTCCAGCCGACTTGTCTCCAAGGGTCTATTGCTGCCTCGGGCACCTTATGGTCGTTCTCCTGTGAGTCTAGATTTTCGAACCCGACGCAAAAATGATAGTTAATTGTAACGTTCAGGGCCTCCTAATGCCGATGGAACACTCAAATTGCGTCGAGATTCAATACATCGGCCTCCAGCCGACTTGTCTCCAAGGGTCTATTGCTGCATCGGGCACCTTATGGTCGTTCTCCTGTGAGTCTAGATTTTCGAATCCGACGGAAAAATGATAGTTAATTGTAACGTTCAGGGCCTTTTAATGACGATGGAACACTCAAATTGCGTCGAGATTCAATACATCGGCCTCCAGCCTACTGGTCTCCAAGGGGATATCGCTGCCTCGGGCACCACATGGTCCTTTTCCTGTGAGTCTAGATTTTCGAATCCGACGCAAAAATGATAGTGAATTGTAACGTTCAGCGCCTCCTAATGACGATAGAAGACTCAAATTGCGTCGCGATCCAATACATCGTCCTCCAGCCGACTTGTCTCCAAGGGTCTATTGCTGCCTCGGGCACCTTATGGTCGTTCTCCTGTGAGTCTAGATTTTCGAATCCGACGCAAAAATGATAGTGAATTGTAACGTTCAGCGCCTCCTAATGACGATAGAAGACTCAAATTGCGTCGCGATCCAATATATCGTCCTCCAGCCGACTTGTCTCCAAGGGTCTATTGCTGCCTCGGGCACCTTATGGTCGTTCTCCTGTGAGTCTAGATTTTCGAATCCGACGCAAAAATGATAGTTAATTGTAACGTTCAGGGCCTTGTAATGACGATGGAACACTCAAATTGCGTCGAGATTCAATACATCGGCCTCCAGCCGACTTGTCTCCAAGGGTCTATTGCTGCCTCGGGCACCTTATGGTCGTTGTCCTGTGAGTCTAGATTTTCGAATCCGACGCAAAAATGATAGTTAATTGTAACGTTCAGGGCCTTCTAATGACGATGGAACACTCAAATTGCGTCGAGATTCAATACATCGTCCTCCAGCCGACTTGTCTCCAAGGGTCTATTGCTGCCTCGGGCACCTTATGGTCGTTCTCCTGTGAGTCTAGATTTTCGAATCCGACGCAAAAATGATAGTTAATTGTAACGTTCAGGGCCTTCTAATGACGATGGAACACTCAAATTGCGTCGAGATTCAATACATCGCCCTCCAGCCGACTTGTCTCCAAGGGTCTATTGCTGCCTCGGGCACCTTATGGTCGTTCTCCTGTGAGTCTAGATTTTCGAATCCGACGCAAAAATGATAGTTAATTGTAACGTTCAGGGCCTTGTAATGACGATGGAACACTCAAATTGCGTCGAGATTCAATACATCGGCCTCCAGCCTACTTGTCTCCAAGGGGATATCGCTGCCTCGGGCACCACATGGTCCTTTTCCTGTGAGTCTAGATTTTCGAATCCGACGCAGGGCCTTGTAATGACGATGGAACACTCAAATTGCGTCGAGATTCAATACATCGGCCTCCAGCCTACTTGTCTCCAAGGGGATATCGCTGCCTCGGGCACCACATGGTCGTTTTCCTGTGAGTCTAGATTTTCGAATCCGACGCAAAAATGATAGTGAATTGTAACGTTCAGCGCCTCCTAATGACGATAGAAGACTCAAATTGCGTCGCGATCCAATACATCGTCCTCCAGCCGACTTGTCTCCAAGGGTCTATTGCTGCCTCGGGCACCTTATGGTCGTTCTCCTGTGAGTCTAGATTTTCGAATCCGACGCAAAAATAATAGTTAATTGTAACGTTCAGCGCCTCCTAATGACGGTAGAAGACTCAAATTGCGTCGCGATCCAATACATCGTCCTCCAGCCGACTTGTCTCCAAGGGTCTATTGCTGCCTCGGGCACATTATGGTCGTTCTCCTGTGAGTCTAGATTTTCGAATCCGACGCAAAAGTGATAGTGAATTGTAACGTTCAGCGCCTCCTAATGCCGATAGAAGACTCAAATTGCGTCGCGATCCAATACATCGTCCTCCAGCCGACTTGTCTCCAAGGGTCTATTGCTGCCTCGGGCACCTTATGGTCGTTCTCCTGTGAGTTTAGATTATCGAATCCGACGCAAAAATGATAGTTAATTGTAAGGCTTAGGGCCTCCTAATGACGATGGGACACTCAAATTGCGTCGAGATTCAATACATCGTCCTCCAGCCGACTTGTCTCCAAGGGTCTATTGCTGTCTCGGGCACAACATGATCCTTCTCCTGTGAGTCTAGATTTTCGAATCCGACGCAAAAATGATAGTGAATTGTAACGTTCAGGGCCTTCTAATGACGATGGAACACTCAAATTGCGTCGAGATTCAATACATCGGCCTCCAGCCGACTTGTCTCCAAGGGTCTATTGCTGCCTCGGGCACCTTATGGTCGTTGTCCTGTGAGTCTAGATTTTCGAATCCGACGCAAAAATGATAGTTAATTGTAACGTTCAGGGCCTTCTAATGACGATGGAACACTCAAATTGCATCGAGATTCAATACATCTGCCTCCAGCCGACTTGTCTCCAAGGGTCTATTGCTGCCTCGGGCACCTTATGGTCGTTCTCCTGTGAGTCTAGATTTTCGAATCCGACGCAAAAATGATAGTTAATTGTAACGTTCAGGGCCTTCTAATGACGATGGAACACTCAAATTGCGTCGAGATTCAATACATCGTCCTCCAGCCGACTTGTCTCCAAGGGTCTATTGCTGCCTCGGGCACCTTATGGTCGTTCTCCTGTGAGTCTAGATTTTCGAATCCGACGCAAAAATGATAGTTAATTGTAACGTTCAGGGCCTTGCAATGACGATGGAACACTCAAATTGCGTCGAGATTCATTACATCGGCCTCCAGCCGACTAGTCTCCAAGGGTCTATTGCTGCCTCGGGCACCTTATGGTCGTTGTCCTGTGAGTCTAGATTTTCGAATCCGACGCAAAAATGATAGTTAATTGTAACGTTCAGGGCCTTGTAATGACGATGGAACACTCAAATTGCGTCGAGATTCAATACATCGGCCTCCAGCCTACTGGTCTCCAAGGGGATATCGCTGCCTCGGGCACCACATGGTCCTTTTCCTGTGAGTCTAGATTTTCGAATCCGACGCAAAAATGATAGTGAATTGTAACGTTCAGCGCCTCCTAATGACGATAGAAGACTCAAATTGCGTCGCGATCCAATACATCGTCCTCCAGCCGACTTGTCTCCAAGGGTCTATTGCTGCCTCGGGCACCTTATGGTCGTTCTCCTGTGAGTCTAGATTTTCGAATCCGACGCAAAAATGATAGTTAATTGTGACGTTCAGCGCCTCCTAATGACGATAGAAGACTCAAATTGCGTCGCGATCCAATATATCGTCCTCCAGCCGACTTGTCTCCAAGGGTCTATTGCTGCCTCGGGCACCTTATGGTCGTTCTCCTGTGAGTCTAGATTTTCGAATCCGACGCAAAAATGATAGTTAATTGTAACGTTCAGGGCCTTGTAATGACGATGGAACACTCAAATTGCGTCGAGATTCAATACATCGGCCTCCAGCCGACTTGTCTCCAAGGGTCTATTGCTGCCTCGGGCACCTTATGGTCGTTGTCCTGTGAGACTAGATTTTCGAATCCGACGCAAAAATGATAGTTAATTGTAACGTTCAGGGCCTTCTAATGACGATGGAACACTCAAATTGCGTCGAGATTCAATACATCGTCCTCCAGCCGACTTGTCTCCAAGGGTCTATTGCTGCCTCGGGCACCTTATGGTCGTTCTCCTGTGAGTCTAGATTTTCGAATCCGACGCAAAAATGATAGTTAATTGTAACGTTCAGGGCCTTCTAATGACGATGGAACACTCAAATTGCGTCGAGATTCAATACATCGTCCTCCAGCCGACTTGTCTCCAAGGGTCTATTGCTGCCTCGGGCACCTTATGGTCGTTCTCCTGTGAGTCTAGATTTTCGAATCCGACGCAAAAATGATAGTGAATTGTAACGTTCAGCGCCTCCTAATGACGATAGAAGACTCAAATTGCGTCGCGATCCAATACATCGTCCTCCAGCCGACTTGTCTCCAAGGGTCTATTGCTGCCTCGGGCACCTTATGGTCGTTCTCCTGTGAGTCTAGATTTTCGAATCCGACGCAAAAATAATAGTTAATTGTAACGTTCAGCGCCTCCTAATGACGGTAGAAGACTCAAATTGCGTCGCGATCCAACACATCGTCCTCCAGCCGACTTGTCTCCAAGAGTCTATTGCTGCCTCGGGCACATTATGGTCGTTCTCCTGTGAGTCTAGATTTTCGAATCCGACGCAAAAATGATAGTGAATTGTAACGTTCAGCGCCTCCTAATGACGGTAGAAGACTCAAATTGCGTCGCGATCCAATACATCGTCCTCCAGCCGACTTGTCTCCAAGGATCTAATGCTGCCTCGGGCACTTTATGGTCGTTCTCTTGTAATTCTAGATTTTCGAATCCGACGCAAAAATGATAGTTAATTGTAACGTTCAGGGCCGCCTAATGACGATGGAACTCTCAAATTGCGTCGAGATTCAATACATCGTCCTCCAGCCGACTTGTCTCCAAGGGTCTATTGCTGCCTCGGGCACCTTATGGTCGTTCTCCTGTGAGTCTAGATTTTCGAACCAGACGCTAAAATGATAGTTAATTGTAACGTTCAGGGCCTCCTAATGCCGATGGAACACTCAAATTGCGTCGAAATTCAATACATCGGCCTCCAGCCGACTTGTCTCCAAGGGTCTATTGCTGCCTCGGGCACCTTATGGTCGTTCTCCTGTGAGTCTAGATTTTCGAACCCGACGCAAAAATGATAGTTAATTGTAACGTTCAGGGCCTCCTAATGCCGATGGAACACTCAAATTGCGTCGAGATTCAATACATCGGCCTCCAGCCGACTTGTCTCCAAGGGTCTATTGCTGCATCGGGCACCTTATGGTCGTTCTCCTGTGAGTCTAGATTTTCGAATCCGACGGAAAAATGATAGTTAATTGTAACGTTCAGGGCCTTTTAATGACGATGGAACACTCAAATTGCGTCGAGATTCAATACATCGGCCTCCAGCCGACTTGTCTCCAAGGGTCTATTGCTGCCTCGGGCACCTTATGGTCGTTGTCCTGTGAGTCTAGATTTTCGAATCCGACGCAAAAATGATAGTTAATTGTAACGTTCAGCGCCTTCTAATGACGATGGAACACTCAAATTGCATCGAGATTCAATACATCTGCCTCCAGCCGACTTGTCTCCAAGGGTCTATTGCTGCCTCGGGCACCTTATGGTCGTTCTCCTGTGAGTCTAGATTTTCGAATCCGACGCAAAAATGATAGTTAATTGTAACGTTCAGGGCCTTCTAATGACGATGGAACACTCAAATTGCGTCGAGATTCAATACATCGTCCTCCAGCCGACTTGTCTCCAAGGGTCTATTGCTGCCTCGGGCACCTTATGGTCGTTCTCCTGTGAGTCTAGATTTTCGAATCCGACGCAAAAATGATAGTTAATTGTAACGTTCAGGGCCTTGCAATGACGATGGAACACTCAAATTGCGTCGAGATTCAATACATCGGCCTCCAGCCGACTTGTCTCCAAGGGTCTATTGCTGCCTCGGGCACCTTATGGTTGTTGTCCTGTGAGTCTAGATTTTCGAATCCGACGCAAAAATGATAGTTAATTGTAACGTTCAGGGCCTTCTAATGACGATGGAACACTCAAATTGCGTCGAGATTCAATACATCGGCCTCCAGCCTACTTGTCTCCAAGGGGATATCGCTGCCTCGGGCACCACATGGTCCTTTTCCTGTGAGTCTAGATTTTCGAATCCGACGCAAAAATGATAGTGAATTGTAACGTTCAGCGCCTGCTAATGACGATAGAAGACTCAAATTGCGTCGCGATCCAATACATCGTCCTCCAGCCGACTTGTCTCCAAGGGTCTATTGCTGCCTCGGGCATCTTATGGTCGTTCTCCTGTGAGTCTAGATTTTCGAATCCGACGCAAAAATGATAGTTAATTGTAACGTTCAGGGCCTTGTAATGACGATGGAACACTCAAATTGCGTCGAGATTCAATACATCGGCCTCCAGCCGACTTGTCTCCAAGGGTCTATTGCTGCCTCGGGCACCTTATGGTCGTTGTCCTGTGAGTCTAGATTTTCGAATCCGACGCAAAAATGATAGTTAATTGTAACGTTCAGGGCCTTCTAATGACGATGGAACACTCAAATTGCGTCGAGATTCAATACATCGTCCTCCAGCCGACTTGTCTCCAAGGGTCTATTGCTGCCTCGGGCACCTTATGGTCGTTCTCCTGTGAGTCTAGATTTTCGAATCCGACGCAAAAATGATAGTTAATTGTAACGTTCAGGGCCTTCTAATGACGATGGAACACTCAAATTGCGTCGAGATTCAATACATCGTCCTCCAGCCGACTTGTCTCCAAGGGTCTATTGCTGCCTCGGGCACCTTATGGTCGTTCTCCTGTGAGTCTAGATTTTCGAATCCGACGCAAAAATGATAGTTAATTGTAACGTTCAGGGCCTTCTAATGACGATGGAACACTCAAATTGCGTCGAGATTCAATACATCGTCCTCCAGCCGACTTGTCTCCAAGGGTCTATTGCTGCCTCGGGCACCTTATGGTCGTTCTCCTGTGAGTCTAGATTTTCGAATCCGACGCAAAAATGATAGTTAATTGTAACGTTCAGGGCCTTGTAATGACGATGGAACACTCAAATTGCGTCGAGATTCAATACATCGGCCTCCAGCCTACTTGTCTCCAAGGGGATATCGCTGCCTCGGGCACCACATGGTCCTTTTCCTGTGAGTCTAGATTTTCGAATCCGACGCAAAAATGATAGTGAATTGTAACGTTCAGGGCCTTGTAATGACGATGGAACACTCAAATTGCGTCGAGATTCAATACATCGGCCTCCAGCCTACTTGTCTCCAAGGGGATATCGCTGCCTCGGGCACCACATGGTCCTTTTCCTGTGAGTCTAGATTTTCGAATCCGACGCAAAAATGATAGTGAATTGTAACGTTCAGCGCCTCCTAATGACGATAGAAGACTCAAATTGCGTCGCGATCCAATACATCGTCCTCCAGCCGACTTGTCTCCAAGGGTCTATTGCTGCCTCGGGCACCTTATGGTCGTTCTCCTATGAGTCTAGATTTTCGAATCCGACGCAAAATTGATAGTTAATTGTAACGTTCAGCGCCTCCTAATGACGATAGAAGACTCAAATTGCGTCGCGATCCAATACATCGTCCTCCAGCCGACTTGTCTCCAAGGGTCTATTGCTGCCTCGGGCACCTTATGGTCGTTCTCCTGTGAGTCTAGATTTTCGAATCCGACGCAAAAATGATAGTTAATTGTAACGTTCAGGGCCTTGTAATGACGATGGAACACTCAAATTGCGTCGAGATTCAATACATCGGCCTCCAGCCGACTTGTCTCCAAGGGTCTATTGCTGCCTCGGGCACCTTATGGTCGTTGTCCTGTGAGTCTAGATTTTCGAATCCGACGCAAAAATGATAGTTAATTGTAACGTTCAGGGCCTTCTAATGACGATGGAACACTGAAATTGCGTCGAGATTCAATACATCGTCCTCCAGCCGACTTGTCTCCAAGGGTCTATTGCTGCCTCGGGCACCTTATGGTCGTTCTCCTGTGAGTCTAGATTTTCGAATCCGACGCAAAAATGATAGTTAATTGTAACGTTCAGGGCCTTCTAATGACGATGGAACACTCAAATTGCGTCGAGATTCAATACATCGGCCTCCAGCCGACTTGTCTCCAAGGGTCTATTGCTGCCTCGGGCACCTTATGGTCGTTCTCCTGTGAGTTTAGATTTTCGAACCCGACGCTAAAATGATAGTTAATTGTAACGTTCAGGGCCTCCTAATGCCGATGGAACACTCAAATTGCGTCGAAATTCAATACATCGGCCTCCAGCCGACTTGTCTCCAAGGGTCTATTGCTGCCTCGGGCACCTTATGGTCGTTCTCCTGTGAGTCTAGATTTTGAACCCGACGCAAAAATGATAGTTAATTGTAACGTTCAGGGCCTCCTAATGCCGATGGAACACTCAAATTGCGTCGAGATTCAATACATCGGCCTCCAGCCGACTTGTCTCCAAGGGTCTATTGCTGCATCGGGCACCTTATGGTCGTTCTCCTGTGAGTCTAGATTTTCGAATCCGACGGAAAAATGATAGTTAATTGTAACGTTCAGGGCCTTTTAATGACGATGGAACACTCAAATTGCGTCGAGATTCAATACATCGGCCTCCAGCCGACTTGTCTCCAAGGGTCTATTGCTGCCTCGGGCACCTTATGGTCGTTGTCCTGTGAGTCTAGATTTTCGAATCCGACGCAAAAATGATAGTTAATTGTAACGTTCAGGGCCTTCTAATGACGATGGAACACTCAAATTGCATCGAGATTCAATACATCTGCCTCCAGCCGACTTGTCTCTAAGGGTCTATTGCTGCCTCGGGCACCTTATGGTCGTTCTCCTGTGAGTCTAGATTTTCGAATCCGACGCAAAAATGATAGTTAATTGTAACGTTCAGGGCCTTCTAATGACGATGGAACACTCAAATTGCGTCGAGATTCAATACATCGTCCTCCAGCCGACTTGTCTCCAAGGGTCTATTGCTGCCTCGGGCACCTTATGGTCGTTCTCCTGTGAGTCTAGATTTTCGAATCCGACGCGAAAATGATAGTTAATTGTAACGTTCAGGGCCTTGCAATGACGATGGAACACTCAAATTGCGTCGAGATTCAATACATCGGCCTCCAGCCGACTTGTCTCCAAGGGTCTATTGCTGCCTCGGGCACCTTATGGTCGTTGTCCTGTGAGTCTAGATTTTCGAATCCGACGCAAAAATGATAGTTAATTGTAACGTTCAGGGCCTTCTAATGACGATGGAACACTCAAATTGCGTCGAGATTCAATACATCGGCCTCCAGCCTACTTGTCTCCAAGGGGATATCGCTGCCTCGGGCACCACATGGTCCTTTTCCTGTGAGTCTAGATTTTCGAATCCGACGCAAAAATGATAGTGAATTGTAACGTTCAGCGCCTCCTAATGACGATAGAAGACTCAAATTGCGTCGCGATCCAATACATCGTCCTCCAGCCGACTTGTCTCCAAGGGTCTATTGCTGCCTCGGGCACCTTATGGTCGTTCTCCTGTGAGTCTAGATTTTCGAATCCGACGCAAAAATGATAGTTAATTGTAACGTTCAGCGCCTCCTAATGACGATAGAAGACTCAAATTGCGTCGCGATCCAATACATCGTCCTCCAGCCGACTTGTCTCCAAGGGTCTATTGCTGCCTCGGGCATCTTATGGTCGTTCTCCTGTGAGTCTAGATTTTCGAATCCGACGCAAAAATGATAGTTAATTGTAACGTTCAGGGCCTTCTAATGACGATGGAACACTCAAATTGCGTCGAGATTCAATACATCGTCCTCCAGCCGACTTGTCTCCAAGGGTCTATTGCTGCCTCGGGCACCTTATGGTCGTTCTCCTGTGAGTCTAGATTTTCGAATCCGACGCAAAAATGATAGTTAATTGTAACGTTCAGGGCCTTGTAATGACGATGGAACACTCAAATTGCGTCGAGATTCAATACATCGGCCTCCAGCCTACTTGTCTCCAAGGGGATATCGCTGCCTCGGGCACCACATGGTCCTTTTCCTGTGAGTCTAGATTTTCGAATCCGACGCAAAAATGATAGTGAATTGTAACGTTCAGGGCCTTGTAATGACGATGGAACACTCAAATTGCGTCGAGATTCAATACATCGGCCTCCAGCCTACTTGTCTCCAAGGGGATATCGCTGCCTCGGGCACCACATGGTCCTTTTCCTGTGAGTCTAGATTTTCGAATCCGACGCAAAAATGATAGTGAATTGTAACGTTCAGCGCCTCCTAATGACGATAGAAGACTCAAATTGCGTCGCGATCCAATACATCGTCCTCCAGCCGACTTGTCTCCAAGGGTCTATTGCTGCCTCGGGCACCTTATGGTCGTTCTCCTGTGAGTCTAGATTTTCGAATCCGACGCAAAAATGATAGTTAATTGTAACGTTCAGCGCCTCCTAATGACGATAGAAGACTCAAATTGCGTCGCGATCCAATACATCGTCCTCCAGCCGACTTGTCTCCAAGGGTCTATTGCTGCCTCGGGCATCTTATGGTCGTTCTCCTGTGAGTCTAGATTTTCGAATCCGACGCAAAAATGATAGTTAATTGTAACGTTCAGGGCCTTCTAATGACGATGGAACACTCAAATTGCGTCGAGATTCAATACATCGTCCTCCAGCCGACTTGTCTCCAAGGGTCTATTGCTGCCTCGGGCACCTTATGGTCGTTCTCCTGTGAGTCTAGATTTTCGAATCCGACGCAAAAATGATAGTTAATTGTAACGTTCAGGGCCTCCTAATGCCGATGGAACACTCAAATTGCGTCGAGATTCAATACATCGGCCTCCAGCCGACTTGTCTCCAAGGGTCTATTGCTGCATCGGGCACCTTATAGTCGTTCTCCTGTGAGTCTAGATTTTCGAATCCGACGGAAAAATGATAGTTAATTGTAACGTTCAGGGCCTTTTAATGACGATGGAACACTCAAATTGCGTCGAGATTCAATACATCGGCCTCCAGCCGACTTGTCTCCAAGGGTCTATTGCTGCCTCGGGCACCTTATGGTCGTTGTCCTGTGAGTCTAGATTTTCGAATCCGACGCAAAAATGATAGTTAATTGTAACGTTCAGGGCCTTCTAATGACGATGGAACACTCAAATTGCATCGAGATTCAATACATCTGCCTCCAGCCGACTTGTCTCCAAGGGTCTATTGCTGCCTCGGGCACCTTATGGTCGTTCTCCTGTGAGTCTAGATTTTCGAATCCGACGCAAAAATGATAGTTAATTGTAACGTTCAGGGCCTTCTAATGACGATGGAACACTCAAATTGCGTCGAGATTCAATACATCGTCCTCCAGCCGACTTGTCTCCAAGGGTCTATTGCTGCCTCGGGCACCTTATGGTCGTTCTCCTGTGAGTCTAGATTTTCGAATCCGACGCGAAAATGATAGTTAATTGTAACGTTCAGGCCTTGCAATGACGATGGAACACTCAAATTGCGTCGAGATTCAATACATCGGCCTCCACCCGACTTGTCTCCAAGGGTCTATTGCTGCCTCGGGCACCTTATGGTCGTTGTCCTGTGAGTCTAGATTTTCGAATCCGACGCAAAAATGATAGTTAATTGTAACGTTCAGGGCCTTCTAATGACGATGGAACACTCAAATTGCGTCGAGATTCAATACATCGGCCTCCAGCCTACTTGTCTCCAAGGGGATATCGCTGCCTCGGGCATCACATGGTCCTTTTCCTGTGAGTCTAGATTTTCGAATCCGACGCAAAAATGATAGTGAATTGTAACGTTCAGCGCCTCCTAATGACGGTAGAAGACTCAAGTTGCGTCGCGATCCAATACATCGTCCTCCAGCCGACTTGTCTCCAAGGATCTAATGCTGCCTCGGGCACTTTATGGTCGTTCTCTTGTAATTCTAGATTTTCGAATCCGACGCAAAAATGATAGTTAATTGTAACGTTCAGGGCCGCCTAATGACGATGGAACTCTCAAATTGCGTCGAGATTCAATACATCGTCCTCCAGCCGACTTGTCTCCTAGGGTCTATTGCTGCCTCGGGCACCTTATGGTCGTTCTCCTGTGAGTCTAGATTTTCGAACCAGACGCTAAAATGATAGTTAATTGCAACGTTCAGGGCCTCCTAATGCCGATGGAACACTCAAATTGCGTCGAAAATTCAATACATCGGCCTCCAGCCGACTTGTCTCCAAGGGTCTATTGCTGCCTCGGGCACCTTATGGTCGTTGTCCTGTGAGTCTAGATTTTCGAATCCGACGCAAAAATGATAGTTAATTGTAACGTTCAGGGCCTTCTAATGACGATGGAACACTCAAATTGCGTCGAGATTCAATACATCGTCCTCCAGCCGACTTGTCTCCAAGGGTCTATTGCTGCCTCGGGCACCTTATGGTCGTTCTCCTGTGAGTTTAGATTATCGAATCGGACGCAAAGATGATAGTTAATTATTACGTTCAGGGCCTCCTAATGCCGATGGAACACTCAATTTGCGTCGAGATTCAATACATCGGCCTCCTGCCTACTTGTCTCCAAGGGGATATCGCTGCCTCGGGCACCACATGGTCCTTCTCCTGTGAGTCTAGATTTTCGAATCCGACGCAAAAATGATAGTGAATTGTAACGTTCAGTGCCTCCTAATGACGATAGAAGACTCAAATTGCGTCCCGATCCAATACATCGTCCTCCAGCCGACTTGTCTCCAAGGGTCTATTGCTGCCTCGGGCACCTTATGGTCGTTCTCCTGTGAGTCTAGATTTTCGAATCCGACGCAAAAATGATAGTTAATTGTAACGTTCAGGGCCTCCTAATGCCGATGGAACACTCAAATTTCGTCGAGATTCAATACATCGTCCTCCAGCCGACTTGTCTCCAAGGGTCTATTGCTGTCTCGGGCACCTTATGGTCGTTCTCCTGTGAGTCTAGATTTTCGAACCCGACGCAAAAATGATAGTTAATTGTAACGTTCAGGGCCTCCTAATGCCGATGGAACACTCAAATTGCGTCGAGATTCAATACATCGGCCTCCAGCCGACTTGTCTCCAAGGGTCTATTGCTGCCTCGGGCACCTTATGGTCGTTCTCCTGTGAGTTTAGATTATCGAATCCGACGCAAAAATGATCGTTAATTATAACGTTCAGGGCCTCCTAATGCCGATGGAACCCTCAAATTGCGTCGAGATCCAATACATCGGCCTCCAGCCGACTTGTCTCCAAGGGTCTATTGCTGCCTCGGGCACCTTATGGTCGTTGTCCTGTGAGTCTAGATTTTCGAATCCGACGCAAAAATGATAGTTAATTGTAACTTTCAGGGCCTTCTAATGACGATGGAACACTCAAATTGCGTCGAGATTCAATACATCGGCCTCCAGCCTACTTGTCTCCAAGGGGATATCGCTGCCTCGGGCACCACATGGTCCTTCTCCTGTGAGTATAGATTTTCGAATCCGACGCAAAAATGATAGTGAATTGTAGCGTTCAGCGCCTCCTAATGACGATAGAAGACTCAAATTGCGTCGCGATCCAATACATCGTCCTCCAGCCGACTTGTCTCCAGGGGTCTATTGCTGCCTCGGGCACCTTATGGTCGTTCTCCTGTGAGTTTAGATTATCGAATCCGACGCAAAAATGATAGTTAATTGTAAGGTTTAGGGCCTCCTAATGAGGATGGGACACTCAAATTGCGTCGAGATTCAATACATCGTTCTCCAGCCGACTTGTCTCCAAGGGGATATTGCTGTCTCGGGCACAATATGATCCTTCTCGTGTAGCTCTAGATTTTCGAATCCGACGCAAAAATGATAGTGAATTGTAACGTTCAGCGCCTCCTAATAACGATAGAAGACTCAAATTGCGTCGCGATCCAATACATCGTCCTCCAGCCGACTTGTCTCCAAGGGTCTATTGCTGCCTCGGGCACCTTATGGTCGTTCTCCTGTGAGTCTAGATTTTCGAACCCGACGCTAAAATGATAGTTAATTGTAACGTTCAGGGCCTCCTAATGCCGATGGAACACTCAAATTGCGTCGAGATTCAATACATCGGCCTCCAGCCGACTTGTCTCCAAGGGTCTATTGCTGCCTCGGGCACCTTATGGTCGTTCTCCTGTGAGTCTAGATTTTCGAACCCGACGCTAAAATGATAGTTAATTGTAACGTTCAGGGCCTCCTAATGCCGATGGAACACTCAAATTGCGTCGAGATTCAATACATCGGCATCCAGCCGACTTGTCTCCAAGGGTCTATTGCTGCCTCGGGCACCTTATGGTCGTTCTCCTGTGAGTCTAGATTTTCGAACCCGACGCAAAAATGATAGTTAATTGTAACGTTCAGGGCCTCCTAATGCCGATGGAACACTCAAATTGCGTCGAGATTCAATACATCGGCCTCCAGCCGACTTGTCTCCAAGGGTCTATTGCTGCATCGGGCACCTTATGGTCGTTCTCCTGTGAGTCTAGATTTTCGAATCCGACGGAAAAATGATAGTTAATTGTAACGTTCAGGGCCTTGTAATGACGATGGAACACTCAAATTGCGTCGAGATTCAATACATCGGCCTCCAGCCGACTTGTCTCCAAGGGTCTATTGCTGCCTCGGGCACCTTATGGTCGTTCTCCTGTGAGTTTAGATTATCGAATCCGACGCAAAAATGATAGTTAATTATAACGTTCAGGGCCTCCTAATGCCGATGGAACACTCAAATTATGTCGAGATTCAATACATCGGCCTCCAGCCGACTTGTCTCCAAGGGTCTATTGCTGCCTCGGGCACCTTATGGTCGTTGTCCTGTGAGTCTAGATTTTCGAATCCGACGCAAAAATGATAGTTAATTGTAACGTTCAGGGCCTTCTAATGACGATGGAACACTCAAATTGCGTCGAGATTCAATACATCGGCCTCCAGCCTACTTGTCTCCAAGGGGATATCGCTGCCTCGGGCACCACATGGTCCTTCTCCTGTGAGTCTAGATTTTCGAATCCGACGCAAAAATGATCGTGAATTGTAACGTTCAGCGCCTCCTAATGACGATAGAAGACTCAAATTGCGTCGCGATCCAATACATCGTCCTCCAGCCGACTTGTCTCCAAGGGTCTATTGCTGCCTCGGGCACCTTATGGTCGTTCTCCTGTGAGTTTAGATTATCGAATCCGACGCAAAAATGATAGTTAATTGTAAGGTTTAGGGCCTCCTAATGACGATGGGACACTCAAATTGCGTCGAGATTCAATACATCGTCCTCCAGCCGACTTGTCTCCAAGGGGATATTGCTGTCTCAGGCACAATATGATCCTTCTCCTGTGAGTCTAGATTTTCGAATCCGACGCAAAAATGATAGTGAATTGTAACGTTCAGCGCCTCCTAATGACGATAGAAGACTCAAATTGCGTCGCGATCCAATACATCGTCCTCCAGCCGACTTGTATCCAAGGGTCTATTGCTGCCTCGGGCACCTTATGGTCGTTCTCCTGTGAGTCTAGATTTTCGAATCCGACGCAAAAATGATAGTTAATTGTAACGTTCAGGGCCTTCTAATGACGATGGAACACTCAAATTGCGTCGAGATACAATACATCGTCCTCCAGCCGACTTGTCTCCAAGGATCTAATGCTGCCTCGGGCACTTTATGGTCGTTCTCTTGTAATTCTAGATTTTCGAATCCGACGCAAAAATGATAGTTAATTGTAACGTTCAGGGCCGCCTAATGACAATGGAACTCTCAAATTGCGTCGAGATTCAATACATCGTCCTCCAGCCGACTTGTCTCCAAGGGTCTATTGCTGCCTCGGGCACCTTATGGTCGTTCTCCTGTGAGTCTAGATTTTCGAACCCGACGCTAAAATGATAGTTAATTGTAACGTTCAGGGCCTCCTAATGCCGATGGAACACTCAAATTGCGTCGAGATTCAATACATCGGCCTCCAGCCGACTTGTCTCCAAGGGTCTATTGCTGCATCGGGCACCTAATGGTCGTTCTCCTGTGAGTCTAGGTTTTCGAATCCGACGGAAAAATGATAGTTAATTGTAACGTTCAGGGCCTTGTAATGACGATGGAACACTCAAATTGCGTCGAGATTCAATACATCGGCCTCCAGCCGACTTGTCTCCAAGGGTCTGTTGCTGCCTCGGGCACCTTATGGTCGTTCTCCTGTGAGTTTAGATTATCGAATCCGACGCAAAAATGATAGTTAATTATAACGTTCAGGGCCTCCTAATGCCGATGGAACACTCAAATTATGTCGAGATTCAATACATCGGCCTCCAGCCGACTTGTCTCCAAGGGTCTATTGCTGCCTCGGGCACCTTATGGTCGTTGTCCTGTGAGTCTAGATTTTCGAATCCGACGCAAAAATGATAGTTAATTGTAACGTTCAGGGCCTTCTAATGACGATGGAACACTCAATTCAATACATCGGCCTCCAGCCGACTTGTCTCCAAGGGTCTATTGCTGCCTCGGGCACCTTATGGTCGTTGTCCGGTGAGTAGATTTTCGAATCCGACGCAAAAATGATAGTTAATTGTAACGTTCAGGGCCTTCTAATGACGATGGAACACTCAAATTGCGTCGAGATTCAATACATCGTCCTCCAGCCGACTTGTCTCCAAGGGTCTATTGCTGCCTCGGGCACCTTATGGTCGTTCTCCTGTGAGTCTAGATTTTCGAATCCGACGCAAAAATGATAGTTAATTGTAACGTTCAGGGCCTTGTAATGACGATGGAACACTCAAATTGCGTCGAGATTCAATACATCGGCCTCCAGCCGACTTGTCTCCAAGGGTCTATTGCTGCCTCGGGCACCTTATGGTCGTTCTCCTGTGAGTTTAGATTATCGAATCCGACGCCAAAATGATAGTTAATTATAACGTTCAGGGCCTCCTAATGCCGATGGAACACTCAAATTGCGTCGAGATTCAATACATCGGCCTCCAGCCGACTTGTCTCCAAGGGTCTATTGCTGCCTCGGGCACCTTATGGTCGTTGTCCTGTGAGTCTAGATTTTCGAATCCGACGCAAAAATGATAGTTAATTGTAACGTTGAGGGCCTTGTAATGACGATGGAACACTCAAATTGCGTCGAGATTCAATACATCGGCCTCCAGCCGACTTGTCTCCAAGGGTCTATTGCTGCCTCGGGCACCTTATGGTCGTTCTCCTGTGAGTTTAGATTATCGAATCCGACGCAAAAATGATAGTTAATTGTAAGGTTTAGGGCCTCCTAATGACGATGGGACACTCAAATTGCGTCGAGATTCAATACATCGTCCTCCAGCCGACTTGTCTCCAAGGGGATATTGCTGTCTCAGGCACAATATGATCCTTCTCCTGTGAGTCTAGATTTTCGAATCCGACGCAAAAATGATAGTGAATTGTAACGTTCAGCGCCTCCTAATGACGATAGAAGACTCAAATTGCGTCGCGATCCAATACATCGTCCTCCAGCCGACTTGTATCCAAGGGTCTATTGCTGCCTCGGGCACCTTATGGTCGTTCTCCTGTGAGTCTAGATTTTCGAATCCGACGCAAAAATGATAGTTAATTGTAACGTTCAGGGCCTTCTAATGACGATGGAACACTCAAATTGCGTCGAGATACAATACATCGTCCTCCAGCCGACTTGTCTCCAAGGATCTAATGCTGCCTCGGGCACTTTATGGTCGTTCTCTTGTAATTCTAGATTTTCGAATCCGACGCAAAGATGATAGTTAATTGTAACGTTCAGGGCCGCCTAATGACAATGGAACTCTCAAATTGCGTCGAGATTCAATACATCGTCCTCCAGCCGACTTGTCTCCAAGGGTCTATTGCTGCCTCGGGCACCTTATGGTCGTTCTCCTGTGAGTCTAGATTTTCGAACCCGACGCTAAAATGATAGTTAATTGTAACGTTCAGGGCCTCCTAATGCCGATGGAACACTCAAATTGCGTCGAGATTCAATACATCGGCCTCCAGCCGACTTGTCTCCAAGGGTCTATTGCTGCCTCGGGCACCTTATGGTCGTTCTCCTGTGAGTCTAGATTTTCGAACCCGACGCTAAAATGATAGTTAATTGTAACGTTCAGGGCCTCCTAATGCCGATGGAACACTCAAATTGCGTCGAGATTCAATACATCGGCATCCAGCCGACTTGTCTCCAAGGGTCTATTGCTGCCTCGGGCACCTTATGGTCGTTCTCCTGTGGGTCTAGATTTTCGAACCCGACGCAAAAATGATAGTTAATTGTAACGTTCAGGGCCTCCTAATGCCGATGGAACACTCAAATTGCGTCGAGATTCAATACATCGGCCTCCAGCCGACTTGTCTCCAAGGGTCTATTGCTGCATCGGGCACCTTATGGTCGTTCTCCTGTGAGTCTAGATTTTCGAATCCGACGGAAAAATGATAGTTAATTGTAACGTTCAGGGCCTTGTAATGACGATGGAACACTCAAATTGCGTCGAGATTCAATACATCGGCCTCCAGCCGACTTGTCTCCAAGGGTCTATTGCTGCCTCGGGCACCTTATGGTCGTTCTCCTGTGAGTTTAGATTATCGAATCCGACGCAAAAATGATAGTTAATTATAACGTTCAGGGCCTCCTAATGCCGATGGAACACTCAAATTATGTCGAGATTCAATACATCGGCCTCCAGCCGACTTGTCTCCAAGGGTCTATTGCTGCCCCGGGCACCTTATGGTCGTTGTCCTGTGAGACTAGATTTTCGAATCCGACGCAAAAATGATAGTTAATTGTAACGTTCAGGGCCTTCTAATGACGATGGAACACTCAAATTGCGTCGAGATTCAATACATCGGCCTCCAGCCTACTTGTCTCCAAGGGGATATCGCTGCCTCGGGCACCACATGGTCCTTCTCCTGTGAGTCTAGATTTTCGAATCCGACGCAAAAATGATAGTGAATTGTAACGTTCAGCGCCTCCTAATGACGATAGAAGACTCAAATTGCGTCGCGATCCAATACATCGTCCTCCAGACGACTTGTCTCCAAGGGTCTATTGCTGCCTCGGGCACCTTATGGCCGTTCTCCTGTGAGTTTAGATTATCGAATCCGATGCAAAAATGATAGTTAATTGTAAGGTTTAGGGCCTCCTAATGACGATGGGACACTCAAATTGCGTCGAGATTCAATACATCGTCCTCCAGCCGACTTGTCTCCAAGGGGATATTGCTGTCTCAGGCACAATATGATCCTTCTCCTGTGAGTCTAGATTTTCGAATCCGACGCAAAAATGATAGTGAATTGTAACGTTCAGCGCCTCCTAATGACGATAGAAGACTCAAATTGCGTCGCGATCCAATACATCGTCCTCCAGCCGACTTGTATCCAAGGGTCTATTGCTGCCTCGGGCACCTTATGGTCGTTCTCCTGTGAGTCTAGATTTTCGAATCCGACGCAAAAATGATAGTTAATTGTAACGTTCAGGGCCTTCTAATGACGATGGAACACTCAAATTGCGTCGAGATACAATACATCGTCCTCCAGCCGACTTGTCTCCAAGGATCTAATGCTGCCTCGGGCACTTTATGGTCGTTCTCTTGTAATTCTAGATTTTCGAATCCGACGCAAAAATGATAGTTAATTGTAACGTTCAGGGCCGCCTAATGACAATGGAACTCTCAAATTGCGTCGAGATTCAATACATCGTCCTCCAGCCGACTTGTCTCCAAGGGTCTATTGCTGCCTCGGGCACCTTATGGTCGTTGTCCTGTGAGTCTAGATTTTCGAATCCGACGCAAAAATGATAGTTAATTGTAACGTTCAGGGCCTTCTAATGACGATGGAACACTCAATTCAATACATCGGCCTCAAGCCGACTTGTCTCCAAGGGTCTATTGCTGCCTCGGGCACCTTATGGTCGTTGTCCTGTGAGTCTAGATTTTCGAATCCGACGCAAAAATGATAGTTAATTGTAACGTTCAGGGCCTTCTAATGACGATGGAACACTCAAATTGCGTCGAGATTCAATACATCGTCCTCCAGCCGACTTGTCTCCAAGGGTCTATTGCTGCCTCGGGCACCTTATGGTCGTTCTCCTGTGAGTCTAGATTTTCGAATCCGACGCAAAAATGATAGTTAATTGTAACGTTCAGGGCCTTGTAATGACGATGGAACACTCAAATTGCTTCGAGATTCAATACATCGGCCTCCAGCCGACTTGTCTCCAAGGGTCTATTGCTGCCTCGGGCACCTTATGGTCGTTCTCCTGTGAGTTTAGATTATCGAATCCGACGCCAAAATGATAGTTAATTATAACGTTCAGGGCCTCCTAATGCCGATGGAACACTCAAATTGCGTCGAGATTCAATACATCGGCCTCCAGCCGACTTGTCTCCAAGGGTCTATTGCTGCCTCGGGCACCTTATGGTCGTTGTCCTGTGAGTCTAGATTTTCGAATCCGACGCAAAAATGATAGTTAATTGTAACGTTCAGGGCCTTGTAATGACGATGGAACACTCAAATTGCGTCGAGATTCAATACATCGGCCTCCAGCCGACTTGTCTCCAAGGGTCTATTGCTGCCTCGGGCACCTTATGGTCGTTCTCCTGTGAGTTTAGATTATCGAATCCGACGCAAAAATGATAGTTAATTGTAAGGTTTAGGGCCTCCTAATGACGATGGGACACTCAAATTGCGTCGAGATTCAATACATCGTCCTCCAGCCGACTTGTCTCCAAGGGGATATTGCTGTCTCAGGCACAATATGATCCTTCTCCTGTGAGTCTAGATTTTCGAATCCGACGCAAAAATGATAGTGAATTGTAACGTTCAGCGCCTCCTAATGACGATAGAAGACTCAAATTGCGTCGCGATCCAATACATCGTCCTCCAGCCGACTTGTATCCAAGGGTCTATTGCTGCCTCGGGCACCTTATGGTCGTTCTCCTGTGAGTCTAGATTTTCGAATCCGACGCAAAAATGATAGTTAATTGTAACGTTCAGGGCCTTCTAATGACGATGGAACACTCAAATTGCGTCGAGATACAATACATCGTCCTCCAGCCGACTTGTCTCCAAGGATCTAATGCTGCCTCGGGCACTTTATGGTCGTTCTCTTGTATTTCTAGATTTTCGAATCCGACGCAAAAATGATAGTTAATTGTAACGTTCAGGGCCGCCTAATGACAATGGAACTCTCAAATTGCGTCGAGATTCAATACATCGTCCTCCAGCCGACTTGTCTCCAAGGGTCTATTGCTGCCTCGGGCACCTTATGGTCGTTCTCCTGTGAGTCTAGATTTTCGAACCCGACGCTAAAATGATAGTTAATTGTAACGTTCAGGGCCTCCTAATGCCGATGGAACACTCAAATTGCGTCGAGATTCAATACATCGGCCTCCAGCCGACTTGTCTCCAAGGGTCTATTGCTGCCTCGGGCACCTTATGGTCGTTCTCCTGTGATTCTAGATTTTCGAACCCGACGCAAAAATGATAGTTAATTGTAACGTTCAGGGCCTCTAATGCCGATGGAACACTCAAATTGCGTCGAGATTCAATACATCGGCCTCCAGCCGACTTGTCTCCAAGGGTCTATTGCTGCATCGGGCACCTAATGGTCGTTCTCCTGTGAGTCTAGATTTTCGAATCCGACGGAAAAATGATAGTTAATTGTAACGTTCAGGGCCTTGTAATGACGATGGAACACTCAAATTGCGTCGAGATTCAATACATCGGCCTCCAGCCGACTTGTCTCCAAGGGTCTATTGCTGCCTCGGGCACCTTATGGTCGTTCTCCTGTGAGTTTAGATTATCGAATCCGACGCAAAAATGATAGTTAATTATAACGTTCAGGGCCTCCTAATGCCGATGGAACACTCAAATTATGTCGAGATTCAATACATCGGCCTCCAGCCGACTTGTCTCCAAGGGTCTATTGCTGCCTCGGGCACCTTATGGTCGTTGTCCTGTGAGTCTAGTTTTCGAATCCGACGCAAAAATGATAGTTAATTGTAACGTTCAGGGCCTTCTAATGACGATGGAACACTCAATTCAATACATCGGCCTCCAGCCGACTTGTTTCCAAGGGTCTATTGCTGCCTCGGGCACCTTATGGTCGTTGTCCTGTGAGTGTAGATTTTCGAATCCGACGCAAAAATGATAGTTAATTGTAACGTTCAGGGCCTTCTAATGACGATGGAACACTCAAATTGCGTCGAGATTCAATACATCGTCCTCCAGCCGACTTGTCTCCAAGGGTCTATTGCTGCCTCGGGCACCTTATGGTCGTTCTCCTGTGAGGCTAGATTTTCGAACCCGACGCAAAAATGATAGTTAATTGTAACGTTCAGGGCCTCCTAATGCCGATGGAACACTCAAATTGCGTCGAGATTCAATACATCGGCCTCCAGCCGACTTGTCTCCAAGGGTCTATTGCTGCCTCGGGCACCTTATGGTCGTTCTCCTGTGAGTTTAGATTATCGAATCCGACGCAAAAATGATAGTTAATTATAACGTTCAGGGCCTCCTAATGCCGATGGAACACTCAAATTGCGTCGAGATTCAATACATCGGCCTCCAGCCGACTTGTCTCCAAGGGTCTATTGCTGCCTCGTGCACCTTATGGTCGTTCTCCTGTGAGTTTAGATTTTCGAATCCGACGCAAAAATGATAGTTAATTATAACGTTCAGGGCCTCCTAATGACGATGGAACACTCAAATTGCGTCGAGATTCAATACATCGACCTCCAGCCGACTTGTCTCCAAGGGTCTATTGCTGCCTCGGGCACCTTATATTCGTTCTCCTGTGAGTCTAGATTTCTAATCCGACGCAAAAATGATAGTTAATTGTAACGTTCAGGGCCTTGTAATGACGATGGAACACTCAAATTGCGTCGAGATTCAATACATCGGCCTCCAGCCGACTTGTCTCCAAGGGTCTATTGCTGCCTCGGGCACCTTATGGTCGTTCTCCTGTGAGTCTAGATTTTCGAACCCGACGCAAAAATGATAGTTAATTGTAACGTTCAGGGCCTCCTAATGCCGATGGAACACTCAAATTGCGTCGAGATTCAATACATCGGCCTCCAGCCGACTTGTCTCCAAGGGTCTATTGCTGCCTCGGGCACCTTATGGTCATTCTCCTGTGAGTTTAGATTATCGAATCCGACGCAAAAATGATAGTTAATTATAACGTTCAGGGCCTCCTATTGAAGATGGAACACTCAAATTGCATCGAGATTCAATACATCGGCCTCCAGCCTACTTGTCTCCAAGGGGATATCGCTGCCTCGGGCACCACATGGTCCTTCTCCTCTGGGTCTAGATTTTCGAATCCGACGCAAAAATGATAGTGAATTGTAACGTTCAGCGCCTCCTAATGACGATAGAAGACTCAAATTGCGTCGCGATCCAATACATCGTCCTCCAGCCGACTTGTCTCCAAGGGTCTATTGCTGCCTCGGGCACCTTATGGTCGTTGTCCTGTGAGTCTAGATTTTCGAATCCGACGCAAAAATGATAGTTAATTGTAACGTTCAGGGCCTTCTAATGACGATGGAACACTCAAATTGCGTCAAGATTCAATACATCGGCCTCCAGCCTACTTGTCTCCAAGGCGATATCGCTGCCTCGGGCACCACATGGTCCTTCTCCTGTGAGTCTAGATTTTCGAATCCGACGCAAAAATGATAGTGAATTGTAACGTTCAGCGCCTCCTAATGACGATAGAAGACTCAAATTGCGTCGCGATCCAATACATCGTCCTCCAGCCGACTTGTCTCCAAGGGTCTATTGCTGCATCGGGCACCTTATGGTCGTTCTCCTGTGAGTCTAGATTTTCGAATCCGACGCAAAAATGATAGTTAATTGTAACGTTCAGGGCCTTGTAATGACGATGGAACACTCAAATTGCGTCGAGATACAATACATCGTCCTCCAGCCGACTTGTCTCCAAGGATCTAATGCTGCCTCGGGCACTTTATGGTCGTTCTCTTGTAATTCTAGATTTTCGGATCCGACGCAAAAATGATAGTTAATTGTAACGTTCAGGGCCGCCTAATGACGATGGAACTCTCAAATTGCGTCGAGATTCAATACATCGTCCTCCAGCCGACTTGTCTCCAAGGGTCTATTGCTGCCTCGGGCACCTTATGGTCGTTCTCCTGTGAATCTAGATTTTCGAACCCGACGCTAAAATGATAGTTAATTGTAACGTTCAGGGCCTCCTAATGCCGATGGAACACTCAAATTGCGTCGAGATTCAATACATCGGCCTCCAGCCGACTTGTCTCCAAGGGTCTATTGCTGCCTCGGGCACCTTATGGTCGTTCTCCTGTGAGTCTAGATTTTCGAACCCGACGCAAAAATGATAGTTAATTGTAACGTTCAGGGCCTCCTAATGCCGATGGAACACTCAAATTGCGTCGAGATTCAATACATCGGCCTCCAGCCGACTTGTCTCCAAGGGTCTATTGCTGCCTCGGGCACCTTATGGTCGTTGTCCTGTGAGTCTAGATTTTCGAATCCGACGGAAAAATGATAGTTAATTGTAACGTTCAGGGCCTTGTAATGACGATGGAACACTCAAATTGCGTCGAGATTCAATACATCGGCCTCCAGCCGACTTGTCTCCAAGGGTCTATTGCTGCCTCGGGCACCTTATGGTCGTTCTCCTGTGAGTTTAGATTATCGAATCCGACGCAAAAATGATAGTTAATTATAACGTTCAGGGCCTCCTAATGCGATGGAACACTCAAATTATGTCGAGATTCAATACATCGGCCTCCAGGTGACTTGTCTCCAAGGGTCAATTGCTGCCTCGGGCACCTTATGGTCGTTGTCCTGTGAGTCTAGATTTTCGAATCCGACGCAAAAATGATAGTTAATTGTAACGATCAGGGCCTTCTAATGACGATGGAACACTCAAATTGCGTCGAGATTCAATACATCGGCCTCCAGCCTACTTGTCTCCAAGGGGATATCGCTGCCTCGGGCACCACATGGTCCTTCTCCTGTGAGTCTAGATTTTCGAATCCGACGCAAAAATGATAGTGAATTGTAACGTTCAGCGCCTCCTAATGACGATAGAAGACTCAAATTGCGTCGCGATCCAATACATCGTCCTCCACCCGACTTGTCTCCAAGGGTCTATTGCTGCCTCGGGCACCTTATGGTTGTTCTCCTGTGAGTCTAGATTTTCGAATCCGACGCAAAAATGATAGTTAATTGTAACGTTCAGGGCCTTCTAATGACGATGGAACACTCAAATTGCGTCGAGATTCAATACATCGTCCTCCAGCCGACTTGTCTCCAAGGGTCTATTGCTGCCTCGGGCACCTTATGGTCGTTCTCCTGTGAGTCTAGATTTTCGAACCCGACGCAAAAATGATAGTTAATTGTAACGTTCAGGGCCTCCTAATGCCGATGGAACACTCAAATTGCGTCGAGATTCAATACATCGGCCTCCAGCCGACTTGTCTCCAAGGGTCTATTGCTGCCTCGGGCACCTTATGGTCGTTCTCCTGTGAGTTTAGATTATCGAATCCGACGCAAAAATGATAGTTAATTATAACGTTCAGGGCCTCCTAATGCCGATGGAACACTCAAATTGCGTCGAGATTCAATACATCGGCCTCCAGCCTACTTGTCTCCAAGGGCATATCGCTGCCTCGGGCACCACCTGGTCCTTCTCCTGTGAGTCTAGATTTTCGAATCCGACGCAAAAATGATAGTGAATTGTAACGTTCAGCACCTCCTAATGACGATAGAAGACTCAAATTGCGTCGCGATCCAATACATCGTCCTCCAGCCGACTTGTCTCCAAGGGTCTATTGCTGCCTCGGGCACCTTATGGTCGTTCTCCTGTGAGTCTAGATTTTCGAATCCGACGCAAAAATGATAGTTAATTGTAACGTTCAGGGCCTCCTAATGCCGATGGAACACTCAAATTGCGTCGAGATTCAATGCATCGGCCTCCAGCCGACTTGTCTCCAAGGGTCTATTGCTGCCTCGGGCACCTTATGGTCGTTCTCCTGTGAGTCTAGATTTTCGAACCCGACGCAAAAATGATAGTTAATTGTAACGTCAGGGCCTCCTAATGCCGATGGAACACTCAAATTGCGTCGAGATTCAATACATCGGCCTCCAGCCGACTTGTCTCCAAGGGTCTATTGCTGCCTCGGGCACCTTATGGTCGTTGTCCTGTGAGTCTAGATTTTCGAATCCGACGCAAAAATGATAGTTAATTGTAACGTTCAGGGCCTTCTAATGACGATGGAACACTCAAATTGCGTCGAGATTCAATACATCGGCCTCCAGCCGACTTGTCTCCAAGGGTCTATTGCTGCCTCGGGCACCTTATGGTCGTTGTCCTGTGAGTCTAGATTTTCGAATCCGACGCAAAAATGATAGTTAATTGTAACGTTCAGGGCCTTCTAATGACGATGGAACACTCAAATTGCGTCGAGATTCAATACATCGTCCTCCAGCCGACTTGTCTCCAAGGGTCTATTGCTGCCTCGGGCACCTTATGGTCGTTCTCCTGTGAGTCTAGATTTTCGAACCCGACGCAACAATGATAGTTAATTGTAACGTTCAGGGCCTCCTAATGACGATGGAACACTCAAATTGCGTCGAGATTCAATACATCGGCCTCCAGCCGACTTGTCTCCAAGGGTCTATTGCTGCCTCGGGCACCTTATGGTCGTTGTCCTGTGAGTCTAGATTTTCGAATCCGACGCAAAAATGATAGTTAATTGTAACGTTCAGGGCCTTCTAATGACGATGGAACACTCAAATTGCGTCGAGATTCAATACATCGGCCTCCAGCCTACTTGTCTCCAAGGGGATATCGCTGCCTCGGGCACCACATGGTCCTTCTCCTGTGAGTATAGATTTTCGAATCCGACGCAAAAATGATAGTGAATTGTAACGTTCAGCGCCTCCTAATGACGATAGAAGACTCAAATTGCGTCGCGATCCAATACATCGTCCTCCAGCCGACTTGTCTCCAAGGGTCTATTGCTGCCTCGGGCACATTATGGTCGTTCTCCTGTGAGTCTAGATTTTCGAATCCGACGCAAAAATGATAGTGAATTGTAACGTTCAGCGCCTCCTAATGACGATAGAAGACTCAAATTGCGTCGCGATCCAATACATCGTCCTCCAGCCGACTTGTCTCCAAGGGTCTATTGCTGCCTCGGGCACCTTATGGTCGTTCTCCTGTGAGTTTAGATTATCGAATCCGACGCAAAAATGATAGTTAATTGTAAGGTTTAGGGCCTCCTAATGACGATGGGACACTCAAATTGCGTCGAGATTCAATACATCGTCCTCCAGCCGACTTGTCTCCAAGGAGATATTGCTGTCTCGGGCACAATATGATCCTTCTCCTGTGAGTCTAGATTTTCGAATCCGACGCAAAAATGATAGTGAATTGTAACGTTCAGCGCCTCCTAATGACGATAGAAGACTCAAATTGCGTCGCGATCCAATACATCGTCCTCCAGCCGACTTGTCTCCAAGGGTCTATTGCTGCCTCGGGCACCTTATGGTCGTTCTCCTGTGAGTCTAGATTTTCGAATCCGACGCAAAAATGATAGTTAATTGTAACGTTCAGGGCCTCCTAATGCCGATGGAACACTCAAATTGCGTCGAGATTCAATGCATCGGCCTCCAGCCGACTTGTCTCCAAGGGTCTATTGCTGCCTCGGGCACCTTATGGTCGTTCTCCTGTGAGTCTAGATTTTCGAACCCGACGCAAAAATGATAGTTAATTGTAACGTTCAGGGCCTCCTAATGCCGATGGAACACTCAAATTGCGTCGAGATTCAATACATCGGCCTCCAGCCGACTTGTCTCCAAGGGTCTATTGCTGCCTCGGGCACCTTATGGTCGTTCTCCTGTGAGTTTAGATTATCGAATCCGACGCAAAAATGATCGTTAATTATAACGTTCAGGGCCTCCTAATGCCGATGGAACACTCAAATTGCTTCGAGATTCAATACATCGGCCTCCAGCCGACTTGTCTCCAAGGGTCTATTGCTGCCTCGGGCACCTTATGGTCGTTGTCCTGTGAGTCTAGATTTTCGAATCCGACGCAAAAATGATAGTTAATTGTAACGTTCAGGGCCTTCTAATGACGATGGAACACTCAAATTGCGTCGAGATTCAATACATCGTCCTCCAGCCGACTTGTCTCCAAGGGTCTATTGCTGCCTCGGGCACCTTATGGTCGTTCTCCTGTGAGTCTAGATTTTCGAACCCGACGCAACAATGATAGTTAATTGTAACGTTCAGGGCCTCCTAATGACGATGGAACGCTCAAATTGCGTCGAGATTCAATACATCGGCCTCCAGCCGACTTGTCTCCAAGGGTCTATTGCTGCCTCGGGCACCTTATGGTCGTTGTCCTGTGAGTCTAGATTTTCGAATCCGACGCAAAAATGATAGTTAATTGTAACGTTCAGGGCCTTCTAATGACGATGGAACACTCAAATTGCGTCGAGATTCAATACATCGGCCTCCAGCCTACTTGTCTCCAAGGGGATATCGCTGCCTCGGGCACCACATGGTCCTTCTCCTGTGAGTATAGATTTTCGAATCCGACGCAAAAATGATAGTGAATTGTAACGTTCAGCGCCTCCTAATGACGATAGAAGACTCAAATTGCGTCGCGATCCAATACATCGTCCTCCAGCCGACTTGTCTCCAAGGGTCTATTGCTGCCTCGGGCACATTATGGTCGTTCTCCTGTGAGTCTAGATTTTCGAATCCGACGCAAAAATGATAGTGAATTGTAACGTTCAGCGCCTCCTAATGACGATAGAAGACTCAAATTGCGTCGCGATCCAATACATCGTCCTCCAGCCGACTTGTCTCCAAGGGTCTATTGCTGCCTCGGGCACCTTATGGTCGTTCTCCTGTGAGTTTAGATTATCGAATCCGACGCAAAAATGATAGTTGATTGTAAGGTTTAGGGCCTCCTAATGACGATGGGACACTCAAATTGCGTCGAGATTACATACATCGTCCTCCAGCCGACTTGTCTCCAAGGGGATATTGCTGTCTCGGGCACAATATGATCCTTCTCCTGTGAGTCTAGATTTTCGAATCCGACGCAAAAATGATAGTGAATTGTAACGTTCAGCGCCTCCTAATGACGATAGAAGACTCAAATTGCGTCGCGATCCAATACATCGTCCTCCAGCCGACTTGTCTCCAAGGGTCTATTGATGCCTCGGGCACCTTATGGTCGTTCTCCTGTGAGTCTAGATTTTCGAATCCGACGCAAAAATGATAGTTAATTGTAACGATCAGGGCCTTCTAATGACGATGGAACACTCAAATTGCGTCGAGATTCAATACATCGGCCTCCAGCCTACTTGTCTCCAAGGGGATATCGCTGCCTCGGGCACCACATGGTCCTTCTCCTGTGAGTCTAGATTTTCGAATCCGACGCAAAAATGATAGTGAATTGTAACGTTCAGCGCCTCCTAATGACGATAGAAGACTCAAATTGCGTCGAGATTCAATACATCGTCCTCCAGCCGACTTGTCTCCAAGGGTCTGTTGCTGCCTCGGGCACGTTATGGTCGTTCTCCTGTGAGTCTAGATTTTCGAATCCGACGCAAAAATGATAGTTAATTGTAACGTTCAGGGCCTTGTAATGACGATGGAACACTCAAATTGCGTCGAGATTCAATACATCGGCCTCCAGCCGACTTGTCTCCAAGGGTCTATTGCTGCCTCGGGCACCTTATGGTCGTTCTCCTGTGAGTTTAGATTATCGAATCCGACGCAAAAATGATAGTTAATTATAACGTTCAGGGCCTCCTAATGCCGATGGAACACTCAAATTGCGTCGAGATTCAATACATCGGCCTCCAGCCGACTTGTCTCCAAGGGTCTATTGCTGCCTCGGGCACCTTATGGTCGTTGTCCTGTGAGTCTAGATTTTCGAATCCGACGCAAAAATGATAGTTAATTGTAACGTTCAGGGCCTTCTAATGACGATGGAACACTCAAATTGCGTCGAGATTCAATACATCGGCCTCCAGCCTACTTGTCTCCAAGGGGATATCGCTGCCTCGGGCACCACATGGTCCTTCTCCTGTGAGTCTAGATTTTCGAATCCGACGCAAAAATGATAGTGAATTGTAACGTTCAGCGCCTCCTAATGACGATAGAAGACTCAAATTGCGTCGCGATCCAATACATCGTCCTCCAGCCGACTTGTCTCCAAGGGTCTATTGCTGCCTCGGGCACCTTATGGTCGTTCTCCTGTGAGTCTAGATTTTCGAATCCGACGCAAAAATGATAGTTAATTGTAACGTTCAGGGCCTTCTAATGACGATGGAACACTCAAATTGCGTCGAGATTCAATACATCGGCCTCCAGCCGACTTGTCTCCAAGGGTCTATTGCTGCCTCGGGCACCTTATGGTCGTTGTCCTGTGAGTCTAGATTTTCGAATCCGACGCAAAAATGATAGTTAATTGTAACGTTCAGGGCCTTCTAATGACGATGGAACACTCAAATTGCGTCGAGATTCAATACATCGTCCTCCAGCCGACTTGTCTCCAAGGGTCTATTGCTGCCTCGGGCACCTTATGGTCGTTCTCCTGTGAGTCTAGATTTTCGAACCCGACGCAAAAATGATAGTTAATTATAACGTTCAGGGCCTCCTAATGCCGATGGAACACTCAAATTGCGTCGAGATTCAATACTTCGGCCTCCAGCCGACTTGTCTCCAAGGGTCTATTGCTGCCTCGGGCACCTTATGGTCGTTGTCCTGTGAGTCTAGATTTTCGAATCCGACGCAAAAATGATAGTTAATTGTAACGTTCAGGGAATTCTAATGACGATGGAACACTCAAATTGCGTCGAGATTCAATACATCGGCCTCCAGCCTACTTGTCTCCAAGGGGATATCGCTGCCTCGGGCACCACATGGTCGTTCTCCTGTGAGTCTAGATTTTCGAATCCGACGCAAAAATGATAGTGAATTGTAACGTTCAGCGCCTCCTAATGACGATAGAAGACTCAAATTGCGTCGCGATCCAATACATCGTCCTCCAGCCGACTTGTCTCCAAGGGTCTATTGCTGCCTCGGGCACCTTATGGTCGTTCTCCTGTGAGTCTAGATTTTCGAATCCGACGCAAAAATGATAGTTAATTGTAACGTTCAGGGCCTTGTAATGACGATGGAACACTTAAATTGCGTCGAGATTCAATACATCGGCCTCCAGCCGACTTGTCTCCAAGGGTCTATTGCTGCCTCGGGCACCTTATGGTCGTTGTACTGTGAGTCTAGATTTTCGAATCCGACGCAAAAATGATAGTTAATTGTAACGTTCAGGGCCTTCTAATGACGATGGAACACTCAAATTGCGTCGAGATTCAATACGTCGTCCTCCAGCCGACTTGTCTCCAAGGGTCTATTGCTGCCTCGGGCACCTTATGGTCGTTCTCCTGTGAGTCTAGATTTTCGAACCCGACGCAAAAATGATAGTTAATTGTAACGTTCAGGGCCTCCTAATGCCGATGGAACACTCAAATTGCGTCGAGATTCAATATATCGGCCTCCAGCCTACTTGTCTCCAAGGGGATATCGCTCCCTCGGGCACCACATGGTCCTTCTCCTGTGAGTCTAGATTTTCGAATCCGACGCAAAAATGATAGTGAATTGTAACGTTCAGCGCCTCCTAATGACGATAGAAGACTCAAATTGCGTCGCGATCCAATACATCGTCCTCCAGCCGACTTGTCTCCAAGGGTCTATTGCTGCCTCGGGCACCTTATGGTCGTTGTCCTGTGAGTCTAGATTTTCGAATCCGACGCAAAAATGATGGTTAATTGTAACGTTCAGGGCCTTGTAATGACGATGGAACACTCAAATTGCGTCGAGATTCAATACATCGGCCTCCAGCCGACTTGTCTCCAAGGGGATATCGCTGCCTCGGGCACCACATGGTCCTTCTCCTGTGAGTCTAGATTTTCGAATCCGACGCAAAAATGATAGTGAATTGTAACGTTCAGCGCCTCCTAATGACGATAGAAGACTCAAATTGCGTCGCGATCCAATACATCGTCCTCCAGCCGACTTGTCTCCAAGGGTCTATTGTTGCCTCGGGCACCTTATGGTCGTTCTCCTGTGAGTCTTGATTTTCGAATCCGACGCAAAAATGATAGTTAATTGTAACGTTAAGGGCCTTGTAATGACGATGGAACACTCAAATTGCGTCGAGTTACAATACATCGTCCTCCAGCCGACTTGTCTCCAAGGATCTAATGCTGCCTCGGGCACTTTATGGTCGTTCTCTTGTAATTCTAGATTTTCGAATCCGACGCAAAAATGATAGTTAATTGTAACGTTCAGGGCCGCCTAATGACGATGGAACTCTCAAATTGCGTCGAGATTCAATACATCGTCCTCCAGCCGACTTGTCTCCAAGGGTCTATTGCTGCCTCGGGCACCTTATGGTCGTTGTCCTGTGAGTCTAGATTTTCGAATCCGACGCAAAAATGATAGTTAATTGTAACGTTCAGGGCCTTCTAATGACGATGGAACACTCAAATTGCGTCGAGATTCAATACATCGTCCTCCAGCCGACTTGTCTCCAAGGGTCTATTGCTGCCTCGGGCACCTTATGGTCGTTCTCCTGTGAGTCTAGATTTTCGAACCCGACGCAACAATGATAGTTAATTGTAACGTTCAGGGCCTCCTAATGACGATGGAACACTCAAATTGCGTCGAGATTCAATACATCGGCCTCCAGCCGACTTGTCTCCAAGGGTCTATTGCTGCCTCGGGCACCTTATGGTCGTTGTCCTGTGAGTCTAGATTTTCGAATCCGACGCAAAAATGATAGTTAATTGTAACGTTCAGGGCCTTCTAATGACGATGGAACACTCAAATTGCGTCGAGATTCAATACATCGGCCTCCAGCCTACTTGTCTCCAAGGGGATATCGCTGCCTCGGGCACCACATGGTCCTTCTCCTGTGAGTATAGATTTTCGAATCCGACGCAAAAATGATAGTGAATTGTAACGTTCAGCGCCTCCTAATGACGATAGAAGACTCAAATTGCGTCGCGATCCAATACATCGTCCTCCAGCCGACTTGTCTCCAAGGGTTTATTGCTGCCTCGGGCGCATTATGGTCGTTCTCCTGTGAGTCTAGATTTTCGAATCCGACGCAAAAATGATAGTGAATTGTAACGTTCAGCGCCTCCTAATGACGATAGAAGACTCAAATTGCGTCGCGATCCAATACATCGTCCTCCAGCCGACTTGTCTCCAAGGGTCTATTGCTGCCTCGGGCACCTTATGGTCGTTCTCCTGTGAGTTTAGATTATCGAATCCGACGCAAAAATGATAGTTAATTGTAAGGTTTAGGGCCTCCTAATGACGATGGGACACTCAAATTGCGTCGAGATTCAATACATCGTCCTCCAGCCGACTTGTCTCCAAGGGGATATTGCTGTCTCGGGCACAATATGATCCTTCTCCTGTGAGTCTAGATTTTCGAATCCGACGCAAAAATGATAGTGAATTGTAACGTTCAGCGCCTCCTAATGACGATAGAAGACTCAAATTGCGTCGCGATCCAATACATCGTCCTCCAGCCGACTTGTCTCCAAGGGTCTATTGATGCCTCGGGCACCTTATGGTCGTTCTCCTGTGAGTCTAGATTTTCGAATCCGACGCAAAAATGATAGTTAATTGTAACGATCAGGGCCTTCTAATGACGATGGAACACTCAAATTGCGTCGAGATTCAATACATCGGCCTCCAGCCTACTTGTCTCCAAGTTGATATCGCTGCCTCGGGCACCACATGGTCCTTCTCCTGTGAGTCTAGATTTTCGAATCCGACGCAAAAATGATAGTGAATTGTAACGTTCAGCGCCTCCTAATGACGATAGAAGACTCAAATTGCGTCGCGATCCAATACATCGTCCTCCAGCCGACTTGTCTCCAATGGTCTATTGCTGCCTCGGGCACCTTATGGTCGTTCTCCTGTGAGTCTAGATTTTCGAATCCGACGCAAAAATGATAGTTAATTGTAACGTTCAGGGCCTTGTAATGACGATGGAACACTTAAATTGCGTCGAGATTCAATACATCGGCCTCCAGCCGACTTGTCTCCAAGGGTCTATTGCTGCCTCGGGCACCTTATGGTCGTTGTACTGTGAGTCTAGATTTTCGAATCCGACGCAAAAATGATAGTTAATTGTAACGTTCAGGGCCTTCTAATGACGATGGAACACTCAAATTGCGTCGAGATTCAATACGTCGTCCTCCAGCCGACTTGTCTCCAAGGGTCTATTGCTGCCTCGGGCACCTTATGGTCGTTCTCCTGTGAGTCTAGATTTTCGAACCCGACGCAAAAATGATAGTTAATTGTAACGTTCAGGGCCTCCTAATGCCGATGGAACACTCAAATTGCGTCGAGATTCAATATATCGGCCTCCAGCCTACTTGTCTCCAAGGGGATATCGCTGCCTCGGGCACCACATGGTCCTTCTCCTGTGAGTCTAGATTTTCGAATCCGACGCAAAAATGATAGTGAATTGTAACGTTCAGCGCCTCCTAATGACGATAGAAGACTCAAATTGCGTCGCGATCCAATACATCGTCCTCCAGCCGACTTGTCTCCAAGGGTCTATTGCTGCCTCGGGCACCTTATGGTCGTTGTCCTGTGAGTCTAGATTTTCGAATCCGACGCAAAAATGATGGTTAATTGTAACGTTCAGGGCCTTGTAATGACGATGGAACACTCAAATTGCGTCGAGATTCAATACATCGGCCTCCAGCCGACTTGTCTCCAAGGGGATATCGCTGCCTCGGGCACCACATGGTCCTTCTCCTGTGAGTCTAGATTTTCGAATCCGACGCAAAAATGATAGTGAATTGTAACGTTCAGCGCCTCCTAATGACGATAGAAGACTCAAATTGCGTCGCGATCCAATACATCGTCCTCCAGCCGACTTGTCTCCAAGGGTCTATTGTTGCCTCGGGCACCTTATGGTCGTTCTCCTGTGAGTCTTGATTTTCGAATCCGACGCAAAAATGATAGTTAATTGTAACGTTCAGGGCCTTGTAATGACGATGGAACACTCAAATTGCGTCGAGTTACAATACATCGTCCTCCAGCCGACTTGTCTCCAAGGATCTAATGCTGCCTCGGGCACTTTATGGTCGTTCTCTTGTAATTCTAGATTTTCGAATCCGACGCAAAAATGATAGTTAATTGTAACGTTCAGGGCCTTGTAATGACGATGGAACTCTCAAATTGCGTCGAGATTCAATACATCGTCCTCCAGCCGACTTGTCTCCAAGGGTCTATTGCTGCCTCGGGCACCTTATGGTCGTTGTCCTGTGAGTCTAGATTTTCGAATCCGACGCAAAAATGATAGTTAATTGTAACGTTCAGGGCCTTCTAATGACGATGGAACACTCAAATTGCGTCGAGATTCAATACATCGTCCTCCAGCCGACTTGTCTCCAAGGGTCTATTGCTGCCTCGGGCACCTTATGGTCGTTCTCCTGTGAGTCTAGATTTTCGAACCCGACGCAACAATGATAGTTAATTGTAACGTTCAGGGCCTCCTAATGACGATGGAACACTCAAATTGCGTCGAGATTCAATACATCGGCCTCCAGCCGACTTGTCTCCAAGGGTCTATTGCTGCCTCGGGCACCTTATGGTCGTTGTCCTGTGAGTCTAGATTTTCGAATCCGACGCAAAAATGATAGTTAATTGTAACGTTCAGGGCCTTCTAATGACGATGGAACACTCAAATTGCGTCGAGATTCAATACATCGGCCTCCAGCCTACTTGTCTCCAAGGGGATATCGCTGCCTCGGGCACCACATGGTCCTTCTCCTGTGAGTATAGATTTTCGAATCCGACGCAAAAATGATAGTGAATTGTAACGTTCAGCGCCTCCTAATGACGATAGAAGACTCAAATTGCGTCGCGATCCAGTACATCGTCCTCCAGCCGACTTGTCTCCAAGGGTTTATTGCTGCCTCGGGCGCATTATGGTCGTTCTCCTGTGAGTCTAGATTTTCGAATCCGACGCAAAAATGATAGTGAATTGTAACGTTCAGCGCCTCCTAATGACGATAGAAGACTCAAATTGCGTCGCGATCCAATACATCGTCCTCCAGCCGACTTGTCTCCAAGGGTCTATTGCTGCCTCGGGCACCTTATGGTCGTTCTCCTGTGAGTTTAGATTATCGAATCCGACGCAAAAATGATAGTTAATTGTAAGGTTTAGGGCCTCCTAATGACGATGGGACACTCAAATTGCGTCGAGATTCAATACATCGTCCTCCAGCCGACTTGTCTCCAAGGGGATATTGCTGTCTCGGGCACAATATGATCCTTCTCCTGTGAGTCTAGATTTTCGAATCCGACGCAAAAATGATAGTGAATTGTAACGTTCAGCGCCTCCTAATGACGATAGAAGACTCAAATTGCGTCGCGATCCAATACATCGTCCTCCAGCCGACTTGTCTCCAAGGGTCTATTGATGCCTCGGGCACCTTATGGTCGTTCTCCTGTGAGTCTAGATTTTCGAATCCGACGCAAAAATGATAGTTAATTGTAACGATCAGGGCCTTCTAATGACGATGGAACACTCAAATTGCGTCGAGATTCAATACATCGGCCTCCAGCCTACTTGTCTCCAAGTTGATATCGCTGCCTCGGGCACCACATGGTCCTTCTCCTGTGAGTCTAGATTTTCGAATCCGACGCAAAAATGATAGTGAATTGTAACGTTCAGCGCCTCCTAATGACGATAGAAGACTCAAATTGCGTCGCGATCCAATACATCGTCCTCCAGCCGACTTGTCTCCAAGGGTTTATTGCTGCCTCGGGCACCTTATGGTCGTTCTCCTGTGAGTTTAGATTATCGAATCCGACGCAAAAATGATAGTTAATTGTAAGGTTTAGGGCCTCCTAATGACGATGGGACACTCAAATTGCGTCGAGATTCAATACATCGTCCTCCAGCCGATTTGTCTCCAAGGGGATATTGCTGTCTCGGGCACAATATGATCCTTCTCCTGTGAGTCTAGATTTTCGAATCCGACGCAAAAATGATAGTGAATTGTAACGTTCAGCGCCTCCTAATGACGATAGAAGACTCAAATTGCGTCGAGATTCAATACATCGTCCTCCAGCCGACTTGTCTCCAAGGGTCTATTGCTGCCTCGGGCACGTTATGGTCGTTCTCCTGTGAGTCTAGATTTTCGAATCCGACGCAAAAATGATAGTTAATTGTAACGTTCAGGGCCTTGTAATGACGATGGAACACTCAAATTGCGTCGAGATTCAATACATCGGCCTCCAGCCGACTTGTCTCCAAGGGTCTATTGCTGCCTCGGGCACCTTATGGTCGTTCTCCTGTGAGTTTAGATTATCGAATCCGACGCAAAAATGATAGTTAATTATAACGTTCAGGGCCTCCTAATGCCGATGGAACACTCAAATTGCGTCGAGATTCAATACATCGGCCTCCAGCCGACTTGTCTCCAAGGGTCTATTGCTGCCTCGGGCACCTTATGGTCGTTGTCCTGTGAGTCTAGATTTTCGAATCCGACGCAAAAATGATAGTTAATTGTAACGTTCAGGGCCTTCTAATGACGATGGAACACTCAAATTGCGTCGAGATTCAATACATCGGCCTCCAGCCTACTTGTCTCCAAGGGGATATCGCTGCCTCGGGCACCACATGGTCCTTCTCCTGTGAGTCTAGATTTTCGAATCCGACGCAAAAATGATAGTGAATTGTAACGTTCAGCGCCTCCTAATTACGATAAAAGACTCAAATTGCGTCGCGATCCAATACATCGTCCTCCAGCCGACTTGTCTCCAAGGGTCTATTGCTGCCTCGGGCACCTTATGGTCGTTCTCCTGTGAGTCTAGATTTTCGAATCCGACGCAAAATTGATAGTTAATTGTAACGTTCAGGGCCTTCTAATGACGATGGAACACTCAAATTGCGTCGAGATTCAATACATCGGCCTCCAGCCGACTTGTCTCCAAGGGTCTATTGCTGCCTCTGGCACCTTATGGTCGTTGTCCTGTGTGTCTAGATTTTCGAATCCGACGCAAAAATGATAGTTAATTGTAACGTTCAGGGCCTTCTAATGACGATGGAACACTCAAATTGCGTCGAGATTCAATACATCGTCCTCCAGCCGACTTGTCTCCAAGGGTCTATTGCTGCCTCGGGCACCTTATGGTCGTTCTCCTGTGAGTCTAGATTTTCGAACCCGACGCAAAAATGATAGTTAATTATAACGTTCAGGGCCTCCTAATGCCGATGGAACACTCAAATTGCGTCGAGATTCAATACTTCGGCCTCCAGCCGACTTGTCTCCAAGGGTCTATTGCTGCCTCGGGCACCTTATGGTCGTTGTCCTGTGAGTCTAGATTTTCGAATCCGACGCAAAAATGATAGTTAATTGTAACGATCAGGGCCTTCTAATGACGATGGAACACTCAAATTGCGTCGAGATTCAATACATCGGCCTCCAGCCTACTTGTCTCCAAGTTGATATCGCTGCCTCGGGCACCACATGGTCCTTCTCCTGTGAGTCTAGATTTTCGAATCCGACGCAAAAATGATAGTGAATTGTAACGTTCAGCGCCTCCTAATGACGATAGAAGACTCAAATTGCGTCGCGATCCAATACATCGTCCTCCAGCCGACTTGTCTCCAATGGTCTATTGCTGCCTCGGGCACCTTATGGTCGTTCTCCTGTGAGTCTAGATTTTCGAATCCGACGCAAAAATGATAGTTAATTGTAACGTTCAGGGCCTTGTAATGACGATGGAACACTTAAATTGCGTCGAGATTCAATACATCGGCCTCCAGCCGACTTGTCTCCAAGGGTCTATTGCTGCCTCGGGCACCTTATGGTCGTTGTACTGTGAGTCTAGATTTTCGAATCCGACGCAAAAATGATAGTTAATTGTAACGTTCAGGGCCTTCTAATGACGATGGAACACTCAAATTGCGTCGAGATTCAATACGTCGTCCTCCAGCCGACTTGTCTCCAAGGGTCTATTGCTGCCTCGGGCACCTTATGGTCGTTCTCCTGTGAGTCTAGATTTTCGAACCCGACGCAAAAATGATAGTTAATTGTAACGTTCAGGGCCTCCTAATGCCGATGGAACACTCAAATTGCGTCGAGATTCAATATATCGGCCTCCAGCCTACTTGTCTCCAAGGGGATATCGCTGCCTCGGGCACCACATGGTCCTTCTCCTGTGAGTCTAGATTTTCGAATCCGACGCAAAAATGATAGTGAATTGTAACGTTCAGCGCCTCCTAATGACGATAGAAGACTCAAATTGCGTCGCGATCCAATACATCGTCCTCCAGCCGACTTGTCTCCAAGGGTCTATTGCTGCCTCGGGCACCTTATGGTCGTTGTCCTGTGAGTCTAGATTTTCGAATCCGACGCAAAAATGATGGTTAATTGTAACGTTCAGGGCCTTGTAATGACGATGGAACACTCAAATTGCGTCGAGATTCAATACATCGGCCTCCAGCCGACTTGTCTCCAAGGGGATATCGCTGCCTCGGGCACCACATGGTCCTTCTCCTGTGAGTCTAGATTTTCGAATCCGACGCAAAAATGATAGTGAATTGTAACGTTCAGCGCCTCCTAATGACGATAGAAGACTCAAATTGCGTCGCGATCCAATACATCGTCCTCCAGCCGACTTGTCTCCAAGGGTCTATTGTTGCCTCGGGCACCTTATGGTCGTTCTCCTGTGAGTCTTGATTTTCGAATCCGACGCAAAAATGATAGTTAATTGTAACGTTCAGGGCCTTGTAATGACGATGGAACACTCAAATTGCGTCGAGTTACAATACATCGTCCTCCAGCCGACTTGTCTCCAAGGATCTAATGCTGCCTCGGGCACTTTATGGTCGTTCTCTTGTAATTCTAGATTTTCGAATCCGACGCAAAAATGATAGTTAATTGTAACGTTCAGGGCCTTGTAATGACGATGGAACTCTCAAATTGCGTCGAGATTCAATACATCGTCCTCCAGCCGACTTGTCTCCAAGGGTCTATTGCTGCCTCGGGCACCTTATGGTCGTTGTCCTGTGAGTCTAGATTTTCGAATCCGACGCAAAAATGATAGTTAATTGTAACGTTCAGGGCCTTCTAATGACGATGGAAACACTCAAATTGCGTCGAGATTCAATACATCGTCCTCCAGCCGACTTGTCTCCAAGGGTCTATTGCTGCCTCGGGCACCTTATGGTCGTTCTCCTGTGAGTCTAGATTTCGAACCCGACGCAACAATGATAGTTAATTGTAACGTTCAGGGCCTCCTAATGACGATGGAACACTCAAATTGCGTCGAGATTCAATACATCGGCCTCCAGCCGACTTGTCTCCAAGGGTCTATTGCTGCCTCGGGCACCTTATGGTCGTTGTCCTGTGAGTCTAGATTTTCGAATCCGACGCAAAAATGATAGTTAATTGTAACGTTCAGGGCCTTCTAATGACGATGGAACACTCAAATTGCGTCGAGATTCAATACATCGGCCTCCAGCCTACTTGTCTCCAAGGGGATATCGCTGCCTCGGGCACCACATGGTCCTTCTCCTGTGAGTATAGATTTTCGAATCCGACGCAAAAATGATAGTGAATTGTAACGTTCAGCGCCTCCTAATGACGATAGAAGACTCAAATTGCGTCGCGATCCAGTACATCGTCCTCCAGCCGACTTGTCTCCAAGGGTTTATTGCTGCCTCGGGCGCATTATGGTCGTTCTCCTGTGAGTCTAGATTTTCGAATCCGACGCAAAAATGATAGTGAATTGTAACGTTCAGCGCCTCCTAATGACGATAGAAGACTCAAATTGCGTCGCGATCCAATACATCGTCCTCCAGCCGACTTGTCTCCAAGGGTCTATTGCTGCCTCGGGCACCTTATGGTCGTTCTCCTGTGAGTTTAGATTATCGAATCCGACGCAAAAATGATAGTTAATTGTAAGGTTTAGGGCCTCCTAATGACGATGGGACACTCAAATTGCGTCGAGATTCAATACATCGTCCTCCAGCCGACTTGTCTCCAAGGGGATATTGCTGTCTCGGGCACAATATGATCCTTCTCCTGTGAGTCTAGATTTTCGAATCCGACGCAAAAATGATAGTGAATTGTAACGTTCAGCGCCTCCTAATGACGATAGAAGACTCAAATTGCGTCGCGATCCAATACATCGTCCTCCAGCCGACTTGTCTCCAAGGGTCTATTGATGCCTCGGGCACCTTATGGTCGTTCTCCTGTGAGTCTAGATTTTCGAATCCGACGCAAAAATGATAGTTAATTGTAACGATCAGGGCCTTCTAATGACGATGGAACACTCAAATTGCGTCGAGATTCAATACATCGGCCTCCAGCCTACTTGTCTCCAAGTTGATATCGCTGCCTCGGGCACCACATGGTCCTTCTCCTGTGAGTCTAGATTTTCGAATCCGACGCAAAAATGATAGTGAATTGTAACGTTCAGCGCCTCCTAATGACGATAGAAGACTCAAATTGCGTCGCGATCCAATACATCGTCCTCCAGCCGACTTGTCTCCAAGGGTTTATTGCTGCCTCGGGCACCTTATGGTCGTTCTCCTGTGAGTTTAGATTATCGAATCCGACGCAAAAATGATAGTTAATTGTAAGGTTTAGGGCCTCCTAATGACGATGGGACACTCAAATTGCGTCGAGATTCAATACATCGTCCTCCAGCCGATTTGTCTCCAAGGGGATATTGCTGTCTCGGGCACAATATGATCCTTCTCCTGTGAGTCTAGATTTTCGAATCCGACGCAAAAATGATAGTGAATTGTAACGTTCAGCGCCTCCTAATGACGATAGAAGACTCAAATTGCGTCGAGATTCAATACATCGTCCTCCAGCCGACTTGTCTCCAAGGGTCTATTGCTGCCTCGGGCACGTTATGGTCGTTCTCCTGTGAGTCTAGATTTTCGAATCCGACGCAAAAATGATAGTTAATTGTAACGTTCAGGGCCTTGTAATGACGATGGAACACTCAAATTGCGTCGAGATTCAATACATCGGCCTCCAGCCGACTTGTCTCCAAGGGTCTATTGCTGCCTCGGGCACCTTATGGTCGTTCTCCTGTGAGTTTAGATTATCGAATCCGACGCAAAAATGATAGTTAATTATAACGTTCAGGGCCTCCTAATGCCGATGGAACACTCAAATTGCGTCGAGATTCAATACATCGGCCTCCAGCCGACTTGTCTCCAAGGGTCTATTGCTGCCTCGGGCACCTTATGGTCGTTGTCCTGTGAGTCTAGATTTTCGAATCCGACGCAAAAATGATAGTTAATTGTAACGTTCAGGGCCTTCTAATGACGATGGAACACTCAAATTGCGTCGAGATTCAATACATCGGCCTCCAGCCTACTTGTCTCCAAGGGGATATCGCTGCCTCGGGCACCACATGGTCCTTCTCCTGTGAGTCTAGATTTTCGAATCCGACGCAAAAATGATAGTGAATTGTAACGTTCAGCGCCTCCTAATTACGATAAAAGACTCAAATTGCGTCGCGATCCAATACATCGTCCTCCAGCCGACTTGTCTCCAAGGGTCTATTGCTGCCTCGGGCACCTTATGGTCGTTCTCCTGTGAGTCTAGATTTTCGAATCCGACGCAAAATTGATAGTTAATTGTAACGTTCAGGGCCTTCTAATGACGATGGAACACTCAAATTGCGTCGAGATTCAATACATCGGCCTCCAGCCGACTTGTCTCCAAGGGTCTATTGCTGCCTCGGGCACCTTATGGTCGTTGTCCTGTGTGTCTAGATTTTCGAATCCGACGCAAAAATGATAGTTAATTGTAACGTTCAGGGCCTTCTAATGACGATGGAACACTCAAATTGCGTCGAGATTCAATACATCGTCCTCCAGCCGACTTGTCTCCAAGGGTCTATTGCTGCCTCGGGCACCTTATGGTCGTTCTCCTGTGAGTCTAGATTTTCGAACCCGACGCAAAAATGATAGTTAATTATAACGTTCAGGGCCTCCTAATGCCGATGGAACACTCAAATTGCGTCGAGATTCAATACTTCGGCCTCCAGCCGACTTGTCTCCAAGGGTCTATTGCTGCCTCGGGCACCTTATGGTCGTTGTCCTGTGAGTCTAGATTTTCGAATCCGACGCAAAAATGATAGTTAATTGTAACGTTCAGGGCCTTCTAATGACGATGGAACACTCAAATTGCGTCGAGATTCAATACATCGGCCTCCAGCCTACTTGTCTCCAAGAGGATATCGCTGCCTCGGGCACCACATGGTCGTTCTCCTGTGAGTCTAGATTTTCGAATCCGACGCAAAAATGATAGTGAATTGTAACGTTCAGCGCCTCCTAATGACGATAGAAGACTCAAATTGCGTCGCGATCCAATACATCGTCCTCCAGCCGACTTGTCTCCAAGGGTCTATTGCTGCCTCGGGCACCTTATGGTCGTTCTCCTGTGAGTCTAGATTTTCGAATCCGACGCAAAAATGATAGTTAATTGTAACGTTCAGGGCCTTGTAATGACGATGGAACACTCAAATTGCGTCGAGATTCAATACATCGTCCTCCAGCCGACTTGTCTCCAAGGGTCTATTGCTGCCTCGGGCACCTTATGGTCGTTCTCCTGTGAGTCTAGATTTTCGAACCCGACGCAAAAATGATAGTTAATTGTAACGTTCAGGGCCTCCTAATGCCGATGGAACACTCAAATTGCGTCGAGATTCAATATATCGGCCTCCAGCCTACTTGTCTCCAAGGGGATATCGCTGCCTCGGGCACCACATGGTCCTTCTCCTGTGAGTCTAGATTTTCGAATCCGACGCAAAAATGATAGTGAATTGTAACGTTCAGCGCCTCCTAATGACGATAGAAGACTCAAATTGCGTCGCGATCCAATACATCGTCCTCCAGCCGACTTGTCTCCAAGGGTCTATTGCTGCCTCGGGCACCTTATGGTCGTTGTCCTGTGAGTCTAGATTTTCGAATCCGACGCAAAAATGATGGTTAATTGTAACGTTCAGGGCCTTGTAATGACGATGGAACACTCAAATTGCGTCGAGATTCAATACATCGGCCTCCAGCCTACTTGTCTCCAAGGGGATATCGCTGCCTCGGGCACCACATGGTCCCTCTCCTGTGTGTCTAGATTTTCGAATCCGACGCAAAAATGATAGTGAATTGTAACGTTCAGCGCCTCCTAATGACGATAGAAGACTCAAATTGCGTCGCGATCCAATACATCGTCCTCCAGCCGACTTGTCTCCAAGGGTCTATTGTTGCCTCGGGCACCTTATGGTCGTTCTCCTGTGAGTCTTGATTTTCGAATCCGACGCAAAAATGATAGTTAATTGTAACGTTCAGGGCCTTGTAATGACGAAGGAACACTCAAATTGCGTCGAGTTACAATACATCGTCCTCCAGCCGACTTGTCTCCAAGGATCTAATGCTGCCTCGGGCACTTTATGGTCGTTCTCTTGTAATTCTAGATTTTCGAATCCGACGCAAAAATGATAGTTAATTGTAACGTTCAGGGCCGCCTAATGACGATGGAACTCTCAAATTGCGTCGAGATTCAATACATCGTCCTCCAGCCGACTTGTCTCCAAGGGTCTATTGATGCCTCGGGCACCTTATGGTCGTTCTCCTGTGAGTCTAGATTTTCGAATCCGACGCAAAAATGATAGTGAATTGTAACGTTCAGCGCCTCCTAATGACGATAGAAGACTCAAATTGCGTCGCGATCCAATACATCGTCCTCCAGCCGACTTGTCTCCAAGGGTTTATTGCTGCCTCGGGCACCTTATGGTCGTTCTCCTGTGAGTTTAGATTATCGAATCCGACGCAAAAATGATAGTTAATTGTAAGGTTTAGGGCCTCCTAATGACGATGGGACACTCAAATTGCGTCGAGATTCAATACATCGTCCTCCAGCCGACTTGTCTCCAAGGGGATATTGCTGCCTCGGGCACAATATGATCCTTCTCCTGTGAGTCTAGATTTTCGAATCCGACGCAAAAATGATAGTGAATTGTAACGTTCAGCGCCTCCTAATGACGATAGAAGACTCAAATTGCGTCGAGATTCAATACATCGTCCTCCAGCCGACTTGTCTCCAAGGGTCTATTGCTGCCTCGGGCACGTTATGGTCGTTCTCCTGTGAGTCTAGATTTTCGAATCCGACGCAAAAATGATAGTTAATTGTAACGTTCAGGGCCTTGTAATGACGATGGAACACTCAAATTGCGTCGAGATTCAATACATCGGCCTCCAGCCGACTTGTCTCCAAGGGTCTATTGCTGCCTCGGGCACCTTATGGTCGTTCTCCTGTGAGTTTAGATTATCGAATCCGACGCAAAAATGATAGTTAATTATAACGTTCAGGGCCTCCTAATGCCGATGGAACACTCAAATTGCGTCGAGATTCAATACATCGGCCTCCAGCCGACTTGTCTCCAAGGGTCTATTGCTGCCTCGGGCACCTTATGGTCGTTGTCCTGTGAGTCTAGATTTTCGAATCCGACGCAAAAATGATAGTTAATTGTAACGTTCAGGGCCTTCTAATGACGATGGAACACTCAAATTGCGTCGAGATTCAATACATCGGCCTCCAGCCTACTTGTCTCCAAGGGGATATCGCTGCCTCGGGCACCACATGGTCCTTCTCCTGTGAGTCTAGATTTTCGAATCCGACGCAAAAATGATAGTGAATTGTAACGTTCAGCGCCTCCTAATTACGATAAAAGACTCAAATTGCGTCGCGATCCAATACATCGTCCTCCAGCCGACTTGTCTCCAAGGGTCTATTGCTGCCTCGGGCACCTTATGGTCGTTCTCCTGTGAGTCTAGATTTTCGAATCCGACGCAAAAATGATAGTTAATTGTAACGTTCAGGGCCTTCTAATGACGATGGAACACTCAAATTGCGTCGAGATTCAATACATCGGCCTCCAGCCGACTTGTCTCCAAGGGTCTATTGCTGCCTCGGGCACCTTATGGTCGTTGTCCTGTGAGTCTAGATTTTCGAATCCGACGCAAAAATGATAGTTAATTGTAACGTTCAGGGCCTTCTAATGACGATGGAACACTCAAATTGCGTCGAGATTCAATACATCGTCCTCCAGCCGACTTGTCTCCAAGGGTCTATTGCTGCCTCGGGCACCTTATGGTCGTTCTCCTGTGAGTCTAGATTTTCGAACCCGACGCAAAAATGATAGTTAATTATAACGTTCAGGGCCTCCTAATGCCGATGGAACACTCAAATTGCGTCGAGATTCAATACTTCGGCCTCCAGCCGACTTGTCTCCAAGGGTCTATTGCTGCCTCGGGCACCTTATGGTCGTTGTCCTGTGAGTCTAGATTTTCGATTCCGACGCAAAAATGATAGTTAATTGTAACGTTCAGGGCCTTCTAATGACGATGGAACACTCAAATTGCGTCGAGATTCAATACATCGGCCTCCAGCCTACTTGTCTCCAAGGGGATATCGCTGCCTCGGGCACCACATGGTCGTTCTCCTGTGAGTCTAGATTTTCGAATCCGACGCAAAAATGATAGTGAATTGTAACGTTCAGCGCCTCCTAATGACGATAGAAGACTCAAATTGCGTCGCGATCCAATACATCGTCCTCCAGCCGACTTGTCTCCAAGGGTCTATTGCTGCCTCGGGCACCTTATGGTCGTTCTCCTGTGAGTCTAGATTTTCGAATCCGACGCAAAAATGATAGTTAATTGTAACGTTCAGGGCCTTCTAATGACGATGGAACACTCAAATTGCGTCGAGATTCAATACATCGGCCTCCAGCCGACTTGTCTCCAAGGGTCTATTGCTGCCTCGGGCACCTTATGGTCGTTGTCCTGTGAGTCTAGATTTTCGAATCCGACGCAAAAATGATAGTTAATTGTAACGTTCAGGGCCTTCTAATGACGATGGAACACTCAAATTGCGTCGAGATTCAATACATCGTCCTCCAGCCGACTTGTCTCCAAGGGTCTATTGCTGCCTCGGGCACCTTATGGTCGTTCTCCTGTGAGTCTAGATTTTCGAACCCGACGCAAAAATGATAGTTAATTGTAACGTTCAGGGCCTCCTAATGCCGATGGAACACTCAAATTGCGTCGAGATTCAATATATCGGCCTCCAGCCTACTTGTCTCCAAGGGGATATCGCTGCCTCGGGCACCACATGGTCCTTCTCCTGTGAGTCTAGATTTTCGAATCCGACGCAAAAATGATAGTGAATTGTAACGTTCAGCGCCTCCTAATGACGATAGAAGACTCAAATTGCGTCGCGATCCAATACATCGTCCTCCAGCCGACTTGTCTCCAAGGGTCTATTGCTGCCTCGGGCACCTTATGGTCGTTGTCCTGTGAGTCTAGATTTTCGAATCCGACGCAAAAATGATTGTTAATTGTAACGTTCAGGGCCTTGTAATGACGATGGAACACTCAAATTGCGTCGAGATTCTATACATCGGCCTCCAGCCTACTTGTCTCCAAGGGGATATCGCTGCCTCGGGCACCACATGGTCCCTCTCCTGTGTGTCTAGATTTTCGAATCCGACGCAAAAATGATAGTGAATTGTAACGTTCAGCGCCTCCTAATGACGATAGAAGACTCAAATTGCGTCGCGATCCAATACATCGTCCTCCAGCCGACTTGTCTCCAAGGGTCTATTGTTGCCTCGGGCACCTTATGGTCGTTCTCCTGTGAGTCTTGATTTTCGAATCCGACGCAAAAATGATAGTTAATTGTAACGTTCAGGGCCTTGTAATGACGAAGGAACACTCAAATTGCGTCGAGTTACAATACATCGGCCTCCAGCCGACTTGTCTCCAAGGATCTAATGCTGCCTCGGGCACTTTATGGTCGTTCTCTTGTAATTCTAGATTTTCGAATCCGACGCAAAAATGATAGTTAATTGTAACGTTCAGGGCCGCCTAATGACGATGGAACTCTCAAATTGCGTCGAGATTCAATACATCGTCCTCCAGCCGACTTGTCTCCAAGGGTCTCTTGCTGCCTCGGGCACCTTATGGTCGTTCTCCTGTGAGTCTAGATTTTCGAACCCGACGCTAAAATGATAGTTAATTGTAACGTTCAGGGCCTCCTAATGCCGATGGAACACTCAAATTGCGTCGAGATTCAATACATCGGCCTCCAGCCGACTTGTCTCCAAGGGTCTATTGCTGCCTCGGGCACCTTATGGTCGTTCTCCTGTGAGTCTAGATTTTCGAACCCGACGCAAAAATGATAGTTAATTGTAACGTTCAGGGCCTCCTAATGCCGATGGAACACTCAAATTATGTCGAGATTCAACACATCGGCCTCCAGCCGACTGGTCTCCAAGGGTCTATTGCTGCCTCGGGCACCTTATGGTCGTTGTCCTGTGAGTCTAGATTTTCGAATCCGACGCAAAAATGATAGTTAATTGTAACGTTCAGGGCCTTCTAATGACGATGGAACACTCAAATTGCGTCGAGATTCAATACATCGTCCTCCAGCCGACTTGTCTCCAAAGGTCTATTGCTGCCTCGGGCACCTTATGGTCGTTCTCCTGTGAGTCTAGATTTTCGAACCCGACGCAAAAATGATAGTTAATTGTAACGTTCAGGGCCTCCTAATGCCGATGGAACACTCAAATTGCGTCGAGATTCAATACATCGGCCTCCAGCCGACTTGTCTCCAAGGGTCTATTGCTGCCTCGGGCACCTTATGGTCGTTCTCCTGTGAGTTTAGATTATCGAATCCGACGCAAAAATGATAGTTAATTATAACGTTCAGGGCCTCCTAATGCCGATGGAACACTCAAATTGCGTCGAGATTCAATACATCGGCCTCCAGCCTACTTGTCTCCAAAGGGATATCGCTGCCTCGGGCACCACATGGTCCTTCTCCTGTGAGTCTAGATTTTCGAATCCGACGCAAAAATGATAGTGAATTGTAACGTTCAGCGCCTCCTAATGACGATAGAAGACTCAAATTGCGTCACGATCCAATACATCGTCCTCCAGCCGACTTGTCTCCAAGGGTCTATTGCTGCCTAGGGCACCTTATGGTCGTTGTCCTGTGAGTCTAGATTTTCGAATCCGACGCAAAAATGATGGTTAATTGTAACGTTCAGGGCCTTGTAATGACGATGGAACACTCAAATTGCGTCGAGATTCAATACATCGGCCTCCAGCCTACTTGTCTCCAAGGGGATATCGCTGCCTCGGGCACCACATGGTCCTTCTCCTGTGAGTCTAGATTTTCGAATCCGACGCAAAAATGATAGTTAATTGTAACGTTCAGGGCCTTGTAATGACGATGGAACACTCAAATTGCGTCGAGATTCAATACATCGGCCTCCATCCGACTTGTCTCCAAGGGTCTATTGCTGCCTCGGGCACCTTATGGTCGTTCTCCTGTGAGTTTAGATTATCGAATCCGACGCAAAAATGATAGTTAATTGTAACGTTCAGGGCCTCCTAATGCCGATGGAACAGTCAAATTGCATCGAGATTCAACACATCGGCCTCCAGCCGACTTGTCTCCAAGGGTCTATTGCTGCCTCGGGCACCTTATGGTCGTTCTCCTGTGAGTCTAGATTTTCGAATCCGACGCAAAAATGATAGTGAATTGTAACGTTCAGCGCCTCCTAATGACGATAGAAGACTCAAATTGCGTCGCGATCCAATACATCGTCCTCCAGCCGACTTGTCTCCAAGGGTCTATTGTTGCCTCGGGCACCTTATGGTCGTTCTCCTGTGAGTCTTGATTTTCGAATCCGACGCAAAAATGATAGTTAATTGTAACGTTCAGGGCCTTGTAATGACGATGGAACACTCAAATTGCGTCGAGTTACAATACATCGTCCTCCAGCCGAGTTGTCTCCAAGGACCTAATGCTGCCTCGGGCACTTTATGGTCGTTCTCTTGTAATTCTAGATTTTCGAATCCGACGCAAAAATGATAGTGAATTGTAACGTTCAGCGCCTCCTAATGACGATAGAAGACTCAAATTGCGTCGCGATCCAATACATCGTCCTCCAGCCGACTTGTCTCCAAGGGTCTATTGCTGCCTCGGGCACCTTATGGTCGTTCTCCTGTGAGTCTAGATTTTCGAATCCGACTCAAAAATGATAGTTAATTGTAACGTTCAGGGCCTTCTAATGACGATGGAACACTCAAATTGCGTCGAGATTCAATACATCGTCCTCCAGCCGACTTGTCTCCAAGGGTCTATTGCTGCCTCGGGCACCTTATGGTCGTTCTCCTGTGAGTCTAGATTTTCGAACCCGACGCAAAAATGATAGTTAATTGTAACGTTCAGGGCCTCCTAATGCCGATGGAACACTCAAATTGCGTCGAGATTCAATACATCGGCCTCCAGCCGACTTGTCTCCAAGGGTCTATTGCTGCCTCGGGCACCTTATGGTCGTTCTCCTGTGAGTTTAGATTATCGAATCCGACGCAAAAATGATAGTTAATTATAACGTTCAGGGCCTCCTAATGCCGATGGAACACTCAAATTGCGTCGAGATTCAATACATCGGCCTCCAGCCTACTTGTCTCCAAAGGGATATCGCTGCCTCGGGCACCACATGGTCCTTCTCCTGTGAGTCTAGATTTTCGAATCCGACGCAAAAATGATAGTGAATTGTAACGTTCAGCGCCTCCTAATGACGATAGAAGACTCAAATTGCGTCACGATCCAATACATCGTCCTCCAGCCGACTTGTCTCCAAGGGTCTATTGCTGCCTCGGGCACCTTATGGTCGTTGTCCTGTGAGTCTAGATTTTCGAATCCGACGCAAAAATGATGGTTAATTGTAACGTTCAGGGCCTTGTAATGACGATGGAACACTCAAATTGCGTCGAGATTCAATACATCGGCCTCCAGCCTACTTGTCTCCAAGGGGATATCGCTGCCTCGGGCACCACATGGTCCTTCTCCTGTGAGTCTAGATTTTCGAATCCGACGCAAAAATGATAGTGAATTGTAACGTTCAGCGCCTCCTAATGACGATAGAAGACTCAAATTGCGTCGCGATCCAATACATCGTCCTCCAGCCGACTTGTCTCCAAGGGTCTATTGTTGCCTCGGGCACCTTATGGTCGTTCTCCTGTGAGTCTTGATTTTCGAATCCGACGCAAAAATGATAGTTAATTGTAACGTTCAGGGCCTTGTAATGACGATGGAACACTCAAATTGCGTCGAGTTACAATACATCGTCCTCCAGCCGAGTTGTCTCCAAGGACCTAATGCTGCCTCGGGCACTTTATGGTCGTTCTCTTGTAATTCTAGATTTTCGAATCCGACGCAAAAATGATAGTTAATTGTAACGTTCAGGGCCGCCTAATGACGATGGAACTCTCAAATTGCGTCGAGATTCAATACATCGTCCTCCAGCCGACTTGTCTCCAAGGGTCTATTGCTGCCTCGGGCACCTTATGGTCGTTCTCCTGTGAGGCTAGATTTTCGAACCCGACGCTAAAATGATAGTTAATTGTAACGTTCAGGGCCTCCTAATGCCGATGGAACACTCAAATTGCGTCGAGATTCAATACATCGGCCTCCAGCCGACTTGTCTCCAAGGGTCTATTGCTGCCTCGGGCACCTTATGGTCGTTCTCCTGTGAGTCTAGATTTTCGAACCCGACGCAAAAATGATAGTTAATTGTAACGTTCAGGGCCTCCTAATGCCGATGGAACACTCAAATTGCGTCGAGATTCAATCCATCGGCCTCCAGCCGACTTGTCTCCAAGGGTCTATTGCTGCATCGGGCACCTTATGGTCGTTCTCCTGTGAGTCTGGATTTTCGAATGCGACGGAAAAATGATAGTTAATTGTAACGTTCAGGGCCTTGTAATGACGATGGGACACTCAAATTGCGTCGAGATTCAATACATCGGCCTCCAGCCGACTTGTCTCCAAGGGTCTATTGCTGCCTCGGGCACCTTATGGTCGTTCTCCTGTGAGTTTAGATTATCGAATCCGACGCAAAAATGATAGTTAATTATAACGTTCAGGGCCTCCTAATGCCGATGGAACACTCAAATTATGCCGAGATTCAATACATCGGCCTCCAGCCGACTTGTCTCCAAGGGTCTATTGCTGCCTCGGGCACCTTATGGTCGTTGTCCTGTGAGTCTAGTTTTTCAAATCCGACGCAAAAATGATAGTTAATTGTAACGTTCAGGGCCTTCTAATGACGATGGAACACTCAAATTGCGTCGAGATTCAATACATCGGCCTCCAGCCTACTTGTCTCCAAGGGGATATCGCTGCCTCGGGCACCACATGGTCCTTCTCCTGTGAGTCTAGATTTTCGAATCCGACGCAAAAATGATAGTGAATTGTAACGTTCAGCGCCTCCTAATGACGATAGAAGACTCAAATTGCGTCGCGATCGAATACATCGTCCTCCAGCCGACTTGTCTCCAAGGGTCTATTGCTGCCTCGGGCACCTTATGGTCGTTCTCCTGTGAGTCTAGATTTTCGAATCCGACTCAAAAATGATAGTTAATTGTAACGTTCAGGGCCTTCTAATGACGATGGAACACTCAAATTGCGTCGAGATTCAATACATCGTCCTCCAGCCGACTTGTCTCCAAGGGTCTATTGCTGCCTCGGGCACCTTATGGTCGTTCTCCTGTGAGTCTAGATTTTCGAACCCGACGCAAAAATGATAGTTAATTGTAACGTTCAGGGCCTCCTAATGCCGATGGAACACTCAAATTGCGTCGAGATTCAATACATCGGCCTCCAGCCGACTTGTCTCCAAGGGTCTATTGCTGCCTCGGGCACCTTATGGTCGTTCTCCTGTGAGTTTAGATTATCGAATCCGACGCAAAAATGATAGTTAATTATAACGTTCAGGGCCTCCTAATGCCGATGGAACACTCAAATTGCGTCGAGATTCAATACATCGGCCTCCAGCCTACTTGTCTCCAAGGGGATATCGCTGCCTCGGGCACCACATGGTCCTTCTCCTGTGAGTCTAGATTTTCGAATCCGACGCAAAAATGATAGTGAATTGTAACGTTCAGCGCCTCCTAATGACGATAGAAGACTCAAATTGCGTCGCGATCCAATACATCGTCCTCCAGCCGACTTGTCTCCAAGGGTCTATTGCTGCCTCGGGCACCTTATGGTCGTTCTCCTGTGAGTCTAAATTTTCGAATCCGACGCAAAAATGATAGTTAATTGTAACGTTCAGGGCCTTGTAATGACGATGGAACACTCAAATTGCGTCGAGATTCAATACATCGTCCTCCAGCCGACTTGTCTCCAAGGGTCTATTGCTGCCTCGGGCACCTTATGGTCGTTCTCCTGTGAGTCTAGATTTTCGAACCCGACGCAAAAATGATAGTTAATTGTAACGTTCAGGGCCTCCTAATGCCGATGGAACACTCAAATTGCGTCGAGATTCAATACATCGGCCTCCAGCCGACTTGTCTCCAAGGGTCTATTGCTGCCTCGGGCACCTTATGGTCGTTCTCCTGTGAGTTTAGATTATCGAATCCGACGCAAAAATGATCGTTAATTATAACGTTCAGGGCCTCCTAATGCCGATGGAAGACTCAAATTGCGTCGAGATTCAATACATCGGCCTCCAGCCGACTTGTCTCCAAGGGTCTATTGCTGCCTCGGGCACCTTATGGTCGTTGTCCTGTGAGTCTAGATTTTCGAATCCGACGCAAAAATGATAGTTAATTGTAACGTTCAGGGCCTTCTAATGACGATGGAACACTCAAATTGCGTCGAGATTCAATACATCGGCCTCCAGCCTACTTGTCTCCAAGGGGATATCGCTGCCTCGGGCACCACATGGTCCTTCTCCTGTGAGTATAGATTTTCGAATCCGACGCTAAAATGATAGTGAATTGTAACGTTCAGCGCCTCCTAATGACGATAGAAGACTCAAATTGCGTCGCGATCCAATACATCGTCCTCCAGCCGACTTGTCTCCAAGGGTCTATTGCTGCCTGGGGCAGCTTATGGTCGTTCTCCTGTGAGTCTAGATTTTCGAATCCGACGCAAAAATGATAGTTAATTGTAACGTTCAGGGCCTTGTAATGACGATGGAACACTCAAATTGCGTCGAGATTCAATACATGGGCCTCCAGCCGACTTGTCTCCAAGGGTCTATTGCTGCCTCGGGCACCTTATGGTCGTTCTCCTGTGAGTCTAGATTTTCGAACCCGACGCAAAAATGATAGTTAATTGTAACGTTCAGGGCCTCCTAATGCCGATGGAACACTCAAATTGCGTCGAGATTCAATACATCGGCCTCCAGCCGACTTGTCTCCAAGGGTCTATTGCTGCCTCGGGCACCTTATGGTCGTTCTCCTGTGAGTTTAGATTATCGAATCCGACGCAAAAATGATCGTTAATTATAACGTTCAGGGCCTCCTAATGCCGATGGAACACTCAAATTGCGTCGAGATTCAATAAATCGGCCTCCAGCCGACTTGTCTCCAAGGGTCTATTGCTGCCTCGGGCACCTTATGGTCGTTGTCCTGTGAGTCTAGATTTTCGAATCCGACGCAAAAATGATAGTTAATTGTAACGTTCAGGGCCTTCTAATGACGATGGGACACTCAAATTGCGTCGAGATTCAATACATCGGCCTCCAGCCTACTTGTCTCCAACGGGATATCGCTGCCTCGGGCACCACATGGTCCTTCTCCTGTGAGTATAGATTTTCGAATCCGACGCAAAAATGATAGTGAATTGTAACGTTCAGCGCCTCCTAATGACGATAGAAGACTCAAATTGCGTCGCGATCCAATACATCGTCCTCCAGCCGACTTGTCTCCAAGGGTCTATTGCTGCCTCGGGCACATTATGGTCGTTCTCCTGTGAGTCTATATTTTCGAATCCGACGCAAAAATGATAGTGAATTGTAACGTTCAGCGCCTCCTAATGACGATAGAAGACTCAAATTGCGTCGCGATCCAATACATCGTCCTCCAGCCGACTTGTCTCCAAGGGTCTATTGCTGCCTCGGGCACCTTATGGTCGTTCTCCTGTGTGTTTAGATTATCGAATCCGACGCAAAAATGATAGTTAATTGTAAGGTTTAGGGCCTCCTAATGACGATGGGACACTCAAATTGCGTCGAGATTCAATACATCGTCCTCCAGCCGACTTGTCTCCAAGGGGATATTTCTGTCTCGGGCTCAATATGATCCTTCTCCTGTGAGTCTAGATTTTCGAATCCGACGGAAAAATGATAGTGAATTGTAACGTTCAGCGCCTCCTAATGACGATACAAGACTCAAATTGCGTCGCGATCCAAAACATCGTCCTCCAGCCGTCTTGTCTCCAAGGGTCTATTGCTGCCTCGGGCACCCTATGGTCGTTCTCCTGTGAGTCTAGATTATCGAATCCGACGCAAAAATGATAGTTAATTGTAACGTTCAGGGCCTTCTAATGACGATGGAACACCCAAATTGCGTCGAGATACAATACATCGTCCTCCAGCCGACTTGTCTCCAAGGATCTAATGCTGCCTCGGGCACTTTATGGTCGTTCTCTTGTAATTCTAGATTTTCGAATCCGACGCAAAAATGATAGTTAATTGTAACTTTCAGGGCCTCCTAATGCCGATGGAACACTCAAATTGCGTCGAGATTCAATACATCGGCCTCCAGCCGACCTGTCCCCAAGGGTCTATTGCTGCCTCGGGCACCTTATGGTCGTTCTCCTGTGAGTCTAGATTTTCGAACCCGATGCAAAAATGATAGTTAATTGTAACGTTCAGGGCCTCCTAATGCCGATGGAACACTCAAATTGCGTCGAGATTCAATACATCGGCCTCCAGCCGACTTGTCTCCAAGGGTCTATTGCTGCATCGGGCACCTTATGGTCGTTGTCCTGTGAGTCTAGATTTTCGAATCCGACGCAAAAATGATAGTTAATTGTAACGTTCAGGGCCGCCTAATGACGATGGAACTCTCAAATTGCGTCGAGATTCAATACATCGTCCTCCAGCCGACTTGTCTCCAAGGGTCCATTTGCTGCCTCGGGCACCTTATGGTCGTTCTCCTGTGAGTCTAGATTTTCGAACCCGACGCTAAAATGATAGTTAATTGTAACGTTCAGGGCCTCCTAATGCCGATGGAACACTCAAATTGCGTCGAGATTCAATACATCGGCCTCCAGCCGACTTGTCTCCAAGGGTCTATTGCTGCCTCCGGCACCTTATGGTCGTTCTCCTGTGAGTCTAGATTTTCGAACCCGACGCAAAAATGATGGTTAATTGTAACGTTCAGGGCCTCCTAATGCCGATGGAACACTCAAATTGCGTCGAGATTCAATCCATCGGCCTCCAGCCGACTTGTCTCCAAGGGTCTATTGCTGCATCGGGCACCTTATGGTCGTTCTCCTGTGAGTCTGGATTTTCGAATCCGACGGAAAAATGATAGTTAATTGTAACGTTCAGGGCCATGTAATGACGATGGGACACTCAAATTGCGTCGAGATTCAATACATCGGCCTCCAGCCGACTTGTCTCCAAGGGTCTATTGCTGCCTCGGGCACCTTATGGTCGTTCTCCTGTGAGTTTAGATTATCGAATCCGACGCAAAAATGATAGTTAATTATAACGTTCAGGGCCTCCTAATGCCGATGGAACACTCAAATTATGTCGAGATTCAACACATCGGCCTCCAGCCGACTTGTCTCCAAGGGTCTATTGCTGCCTCGGGCACCTTATGGTCGTTGTCCTGTGAGTCTAGATTTTCGAATCCGACTCAAAAATGATAGTTAATTGTAACGTTCAGGGCCTTCTAATGACGATGGAACACTCAAATTGCGTCGAGATTCAATACATCGTCCTCCAGCCGACTTGTCTCCAAGGGTCTATTGCTGCCTCGGGCACCTTATGGTCGTTCTCCTGTGAGTTTAGATTATCGAATCCGACGCAAAAATGATAGTTAATTATAACGTTCAGGGCCTCCTAATGCCGATGGAACACTCAAATTGCGTCGAGATTCAATACATCGGCCTCCAGCCTACTTGTCTCCAAGGGGATATCGCTGCCTCGGGCACCACATGGTCCTTCTCCTGTGAGTCTAGATTTTCGAATCCGACGCAAAAATGATAGTGAATTGTAACGTTCAGCGCCTCCTAATGACGATAGAAGACTCAAATTGCGTCACGATCCAATACATCGTCCTCCAGCCGACTTGTCTCCAAGGGTCTATTGCTGCCTCGGGCACCTTATGGTCGTTGTCCTGTGAGTCTAGATTTTCGAATCCGACGCAAAAATGATGGTTAATTGTAACGTTCAGGGCCTTGTAATGACGATGGAACACTCAAATTGCGTCGAGATTCAATACATCGGCCTCCAGCCTACTTGTCTCCAAGGGGATATCGCTGCCTCGGGCACCACATGGTCCTTCTCCTGTGAGTCTAGATTTTCGAATCCGACGCAAAAATGATAGTGAATTGTAACGTTCAGCGCCTCCTAATGACGATAGAAGACTCAAATTGCGTCGCGATCCAATACATCGTCCTCCAGCCGACTTGTCTCCAAGGGTCTATTGTTGCCTCGGGCACCTTATGGTCGTTCTCCTGTGAGTCTTGATTTTCGAACCCGACGCTAAAATGATAGTTAATTGTAACGTTCAGGGCCTTGTAATGACGATGGAACACTCAAATTGCGTCGAGTTACAATACATCGTCCTCCAGCCGACTTGTCTCCAAGGACCTAATGCTGCCTCGGGCACTTTATGGTCGTTCTCTTGTAATTCTAGATTTTCGAATCCGACGCAAAAATGATAGTTAATTGTAACGTTCAGGGCCGCCTAATGACGATGGAACTCTCAAATTGCGTCGAGATTCAATACATCGTCCTCCAGCCGACTTGTCTCCAAGGGTCTATTGCTGCCTCGGGCACCTTATGGTCGTTCTCCTGTGAGTCTAGATTTTCGAACCCGACGCTAAAATGATAGTTAATTGTAACGTTCAGGGCCTCCTAATGCCGATGGAACACTCAAATTGCGTCGAGATTCAATACATCGGCCTCCAGCCGACTTGTCTCCAAGGGTCTATTGCTGCCTCGGGCACCTTATGGTCGTTCTCCCTGTGAGTCTAGATTTTCGAACCCGACGCAAAAATGATAGTTAATTGTAACGTTCAGGGCCTCCTAATGCCGATGGAACACTCAAATTGCGTCGAGATTCAATCCATCGGCCTCCAGCCGACTTGTCTCCAAGGGTCTATTGCTGCATCGGGCACCTTATGGTCGTTCTCCTGTGAGTCTGGATTTTCGAATCCGACGGAAAAATGATAGTTAATTGTAACGTTCAGGGCCTTGTAATGACGATGGGACACTCAAATTGCGTCGAGATTCAATACATCGGCCTCCAGCCGACTTGTCTCCAAGGGTCTATTGCTGCCTCGGGCACCTTATGGTCGTTCTCCTGTGAGTTTAGATTATCGAATCCGACGCAAAAATGATAGTTAATTATAACGTTCAGGGCCTCCTAATGCCGATGGAACACTCAAATTATGTCGAGATTCAATACATCGGCCTCCAGCCGACTTGTCTCCAAGGGTCTATTGCTGCCTCGGGCACCTTATGGTCGTTGTCCTGTGAGTCTAGATTTTCGAATCCGACGCAAAAATGATAGTTAATTATAACGTTCAGGGCCTCCTAATGCCGATGGAACACTCAAATTATGTCGAGATTCAATACATCGGCCTCCAGCCGACTTGTCTCCAAGGGTCTATTGCTGCCTCGGGCACCTTATGGTCGTTGTCCTGTGAGTCTAGATTTTCGAATCCGACGCAAAAATGATAGTTAATTGTAAGGTTTAGGGCCTCCTAATGACGATGGGACACTCAAATTGCGTCGAGATTCAATACATCGTCCTCCAGCCGACTTGTCTCCAAGGGGATATTTCTGTCTCGGGCACAATATGATCCTTCTCCTGTGAGTCTAGATTTTCGAATCCGACGGAAAAATGATTGTGAATTGTAACGTTCAGCGCCTCCTAATGACGATAGAAGACTCAAATTGCGTCGCGATCCAAAACATCGGCCTCCAGCCGACTTGTCTCCAAGGGTCTATTGCTGCATCGGGCACCTTATGGTCGTTGTCCTGTGAGTCTAGATTTTCGAATCCGACGCAAAAATGATAGTTAATTGTAACGTTCAGGGCCTTCTAATGACGATGGAACACTCAAATTGCGTCGAGATTCAATACATCGGCCTCCAGCCTACTTGTCTCCAAGGGGATATCGCTGCCTCGGGCACCACATGGTCCTTCTCCTGTGAGTCTAGATTTTCGAATCCGACGCAAAAATGATAGTGAATTGTAACGTTCAGGGCCTTCTAATGACGATGGAACACTCAAATTGCGTCGCGATCCAATACATCGTCCTCCAGCCGACTTGTCTCCAAGGGTCTATTGCTGCCTCGGGCACCTTATGGTCGTTCTCCTGTGAGTCTAGATTTTCGAATCCGACGCAAAAATGATAGTTAATTGTAACGTTCAGGGCCTCCTAATGCCGATGGAACACTCAAATTGCGTCGAGATTCAATACATCGGCCTCCAGCCGACTTGTCTCCAAGGGTCTATTGCTGCCTCGGGCACCTTATGGTCGTTCTCCTGTGAGTCTAGATTTTCGAACCCGACGCAAAAATGATAGTTAATTGTAACGTTCAGGGCCTCCTAATGCCGATGGAACACTCAAATTGCGTCGAGATTCAATACATCGGCCTCCAGCCGACTTGTCTCCAAGGGTCTATTGCTGCCTCGGGCACCTTATGGTCGTTCTCCTGTGAGTTTAGATTATCGAATCCGACGCAAAAATGATCGTTAATTATAACGTTCAGGGCCTCCTAATGCCGATGGAACACTCAAATTGCGTCGAGATTCAATACATCGGCCTCCAGCCGACTTGTCTCCAAGGGTCTATTGCTGCCTCGGGCACCTTATGGTCGTTGTCCTGTGAGTCTAGATTTTCGAATCCGACGCAAAAATGATAGTTAATTGTAACGTTCAGGGCCTTCTAATGACGATGGAACACTCAAATTGCGTCGAGATTCAATACATCGGCCTCCAGCCTACTTGTCTCCAAGGGGATATCGCTGCCTCGGGCACCACATGGTCCTTGTCCTGTGAGAATAGATTTTCTAATCCGACGCAAAAATGATAGTGAATTGTAACGTTCAGCGCCTCCTAATGACGATAGAAGACTCAAATTGCGTCGCGATCCAATACATCGTCCTCCAGCCGACTTGTCTCCAAGGGTCTATTGCTGCCTCGGGCACCTTATGGTCGTTCTCCTGTGAGTCTAGATTTTCGAATCCGACGCAAAAATGATAGTTAATTGTAACGTTCAGCGCCTCCTAATGACGATAGAAGACTCAAATTGCGTCGCGATCCAATACATCGTCCTCCAGCCGACTTGTCTCCAAGGGTCTATTGCTGCCTCGGGCACATTATGGTCGTTCTCCTGTGAGTCTATATTTTCGAATCCGACGCAAAAATGATAGTGAATTGTAACGTTCAGCGCCTCCTAATGACGATAGAAGACTCAAATTGCGTCGCGATCCAATACATCGTCCTCCAGCCGACTTGTCTCCAAGGGTCTATTGCTGCCTCGGGCACCTTATGGTCGTTCTCCTGTGTGTTTAGATTATCGAATCCGACGCAAAAATGATAGTTAATTGTAAGGTTTAGGGCCTCCTAATGACGATGGGACACTCAAATTGCGTCGAGATTCAATACATCGTCCTCCAGCCGACTTGTCTCCAAGGGGATATTTCTGTCTCGGGCACAATATGATCCTTCTCCTGTGAGTCTAGATTTTCGAATCCGACGGAAATAATGATAGTGAATTGTAACGTTCAGCGCCTCCTAATGACGATAGAAGACTCAAATTGCGTCGCGATCCAGAACATCGTCCTCCAGCCGACTTGTCTCCAAGGGTCTATTGCTGCCTCGGGCACCCTATGGTCGTTCTCCTGTGAGTCTAGATTATCGAATCCGACGCAAAAATGATAGTTAATTGTAACGTTCAGGGCCTTCTAATGACGATGGAACACTCAAATTGCGTCGAGATACAATACATCGTCCTCCAGCCGACTTGTCTCCAAGGATCTAATGCTGCCTCGGGCACTTTATGGTCGTTCTCTTGTAATTCTAGATTTTCGAATCCGACGCAAAAATGATAGTTAATTGCAACGTTCAGGGCCTCCTAATGCCGATGGAACACTCAAATTGCGTCGAGATTCAATACATCGGCCTCCAGCCGACCTGTCTCCAAGGGTCTATTGCTGCCTCGGGCACCTTATTGTCGTTCTCCTGTGAGTCTAGATTTTCGAACCCGATGCAAAAATGATAGTTAATTGTAACGTTCAGGGCCTCCTAATGCCGATGGAACACTCAAATTGCGTCGAGATTCAATACATCGGCCTCCAGCCGACTTGTCTCCAAGGGTCTATTGCTGCATCGGGCACCTTATGGTCGTTGTCCTGTGAGTCTAGATTTTCGAATCCGACGCAAAAATGATAGTTAATTGTAACGTTCAGGGCCTTCTAATGACGATGAAACACTCAAATTGCGTCGAGATTCAATACATCGGCCTCCAGCCTACTTGTCTCCAAGGGGATATCGCTGCCTCGGGCACCACATGGTCCTTCTCCTGTGAGTCTAGATTTTCGAATCCGACGCAAAAATGATAGTGAATTGTAACGTTCAGCGCCTCCTAATGACGATAGAAGACTCAAATTGCGTCGCGATCCAATACATCGTCCTCCAGCCGACTTGTCTCCAAGGGTCTATTGCTGCCTCGGGCACCTTATGGTCGTTCTCCTGTGAGTCTAGATTTTCGAACCCGACGCAAAAATGATAGTTAATTGTAACGTTCAGGGCCTCCTAATGCCGATGGAACACTCAAATTGCGTCGAGATTCAATACATCGGCCTCCAGCCGACTTGTCTCCAAGGGTCTATTGCTGCCTCGGGCACCTTATGGTCGTTCTCCTGTGAGTTTAGATTATCGAATCCGACGCAAAAATGATCGTTAATTATAACGTTCAGGGCCTCCTAATGCCGATGGAACACTCAAATTGCGTCGAGATTCAATACATCGGCCTCCAGCCGACTTGTCTCCAAGGGTCTATTGCTGCCTCGGGCACCTTATGGTCGTTGTCCTGTGAGTCTAGATTTTCGAATCCGACGCAAAAATGATAGTTAATTGTAACGTTCAGGGCCTTCTAATGACGATGGAACATTCAAATTGCGTCGAGATTCAATACATCGGCCTCCAGCCTACTTGTCTCCAAGGGGATATCGCTGCCTCGGGCACCACATGGTCCTTGTCCTGAGAGAATAGATTTTCGAATCCGACGCAAAAATGATAGTGAATTGTAACGTTCAGCGCCTCCTAATGACGATAGAAGACTCAAATTGCGTCGCGATCCAATACATCGTCCTCCAGCCGACTTGTCTCCAAGGGTCTATTGCTGCCTCGGGCACCTTATGGTCGTTCTCCTGTGAGTCTAGATTTTCGAATCCGACGCAAAAATGATAGTTAATTGTAACGTTCAGGGCCTTGTAATGACGATGGAACACTCAAATTGCGTCGAGATTCAATACATCGGCCTCCAGCCGACTTGTCTCCAAGGGTCTATTGCTGCCTCGGGCACCTTATGGTCGTTGTCCTGTGAGTCTAGATTTTCGAATCCGACGCAAAAATGATAGTTAATTGTAACGTTCAGGGCCTTCTAATGACGATGGAACACTCAAATTGCGTCGAGATTCAATACATCGGCCTCCAGCCTACTTGTCTCCAACGGGATATCGCTGCCTCGGGAACCACATGGTCCTTCTCGTGTGAGTATAGATTTTCGAATCCGACGCAAAAATGATAGTGAATTGTAACGTTCAGCGATTCCTAATGACGATAGAAGACTCAAATTGCGTCGCGATCCAATACATCGTCCTCCAGCCGACTTGTCTCCAAGGGTCTATTGCTGCCTCGGGCACATTATGGTCGTTCTCCTGTGAGTCTATATTTTCGAATCCGACGCAAAAATGATAGTGAATTGTAACGTTCAGCGCCTCCTAATGACGATAGAGGACTCAAATTGCGTCGCGATCCAATACATCGTCCTCCAGCCGACTTGTCTCCAAGGGTCTATTGCTGCCTCGGGCACCTTATGGTCGTTCTCCTGTGTGTTTAGATTATCGAATCCGACGCAGAAATGATACTTAATTGTAAGGTTTAGGGCCTCCTAATGACGATGGGACACTCAAATTGCGTCGAGATTCAATACATCGTCCTCCAGCCGACTTGTCTCCAAGGGGATATTTCTGTCTCGGGCACAATATGATCCTTCTCCTGTGAGTCTAGATTTTCGAATCCGACGGAAAAATGATAGTGAATTGTAACGTTCAGCGCCTCCTAATGACGATAGAAGACTCAAATTGCGTCGCGATCCAAACATCGTCCTCCAGCCGACTTGTCTCCAAGGGTCTATTGCTGCCTCGGGCACCCTATGCTCGTTCTCCTGTGAGTCTAGATTATCGAATCCGACGCAAAAATGATAGTTAATTGTAACGTTCAGGGCCTTCTAATGACGATGGAACACTCAAATTGCGTCGAGATACAATACATCGTCCTCCAGCCGACTTGTCTCCAAGGATCTAATGCTGCCTCGGGCACTTTATGGTCGTTCTCTTGTAATTCTAGATTTTCGAATCCGACGCAAAAATGATAGTTAATTGTAACGTTCAGGGCCTCCTAATGCCGATGGAACACTCAAATTGCGTCGAGATTCAATACATCGGCCTCCAGCCGACCTGTCTCCAAGGGTCTATTGCTGCCTCGGGCACCTTATGGTCGTTCTCCTGTGAGTCTAGATTTTCGAACCCGATGCAAAAATGATAGTTAATTGTAACGTTCAGGGCCTCCTAATGCCGATGGAACACTCAAATTGCGTCGAGATTCAATACATCGGCCTCCAGCCGACTTGTCTCCAAGGGTCTATTGCTGCATCGGGCACCTTATGGTCGTTGTCCTGTGAGTCTAGATTTTCGAATCCGACGCAAAAATGATAGTTAATTATAACGTTCAGGGCCTCCTAATGCCGATGGAACACTCAAATTGCGTCGAGATTCAATACATCGGCCTCCAGCCGACTTGTCTCCAAGGGTCTATTGCTGCCTCGGGCACCTTATGGTCGTTGTCCCTGTGAGTCTAGATTTTCGAATCCGACGCAAAAATGATAGTTAATTGTAACGTTCAGGGCCTTCTAATGACGATGGAACATTCAAATTGCGTCGAGATTCAATACATCGGCCTCCAGCCTACTTGTCTCCAAGGGGATATCGCTGCCTCGGGCACCACATGGTCCTTGTCCTGTGAGAATAGATTTTCGAATCCGACGCAAAAATGATAGTGAATTGTAACGTTCAGCGCCTCCTAATGACGATAGAAGACTCAAATTGCGTCGCGATCCAATACATCGTCCTCCAGCCGACTTGTCTCCAAGGGTCTATTGCTGCCTCGGGCACCTTATGGTCGTTCTCCTGTGAGTCTAGATTTTCGAATCCGACGCAAAAATGATAGTTAATTGTAACGTTCAGGGCCTTGTAATGACGATGGAACACTCAAATTGCGTCGAGATTCAATACATCGGCCTCCAGCCGACTTGTCTCCAAGGGTCTATTGCTGCCTCGGGCACCTTATGGTCGTTGTCCTGTGAGTCTAGATTTTCGAATCCGACGCAAAAATGATAGTTAATTGTAACGTTCAGGGCCTTCTAATGACGATGGAACACTCAAATTGCGTCGAGATTCAATACATCGGCCTCCAGCCTACTTGTCTCCAACGGGATATCGCTGCCTCGGGAACCACATGGTCCTTCTCGTGTGAGTATAGATTTTCGAATCCGACGCAAAAATGATAGTGAATTGTAACGTTCAGCGATTCCTAATGACGATAGAAGACTCAAATTGCGTCGCGATCCAATACATCGTCCTCCAGCCGACTTGTCTCCAAGGGTCTATTGCTGCCTCGGGCACATTATGGTCGTTCTCCTGTGAGTCTATATTTTCGAATCCGACGCAAAAATGATAGTGAATTGTAACGTTCAGCGCCTCCTAATGACGATAGAGGACTCAAATTGCGTCGCGATCCAATACATCGTCCTCCAGCCGACTTGTCTCCAAGGGTCTATTGCTGCCTCGGGCACCTTATGGTCGTTCTCCTGTGTGTTTAGATTATCGAATCCGACGCAGAAATGATACTTAATTGTAAGGTTTAGGGCCTCCTAATGACGATGGGACACTCAAATTGCGTCGAGATTCAATACATCGTCCTCCAGCCGACTTGTCTCCAAGGGGATATTTCCTGTCTCGGGCACAATATGATCCTTCTCCTGTGAGTCTAGATTTTCGAATCCGACGGAAAAATGATAGTGAATTGTAACGTTCAGCGCCTCCTAATGACGATAGAAGACTCAAATTGCGTCGCGATCCAAAACATCGTCCTCCAGCCGACTTGTCTCCAAGGGTCTATTGCTGCCTCGGGCACCCTATGCTCGTTCTCCTGTGAGTCTAGATTATCGAATCCGACGCAAAAATGATAGTTAATTGTAACGTTCAGGGCCTTCTAATGACGATGGAACACTCAAATTGCGTCGAGATACAATACATCGTCCTCCAGCCGACTTGTCTCCAAGGATCTAATGCTGCCTCGGGCACTTTATGGTCGTTCTCCTTGTAATTCTAGATTTTCGAATCCGACGCAAAAATGATAGTTAATTGTAACGTTCAGGGCCTCCTAATGCCGATGGAACACTCAAATTGCGTCGAGATTCAATACATCGGCCTCCAGCCGACCTGTCTCCAAGGGTCTATTGCTGCCTCGGGCACCTTATGGTCGTTCTCCTGTGAGTCTAGATTTTCGAACCCGATGCAAAAATGATAGTTAATTGTAACGTTCAGGGCCTCCTAATGCCGATGGAACACTCAAATTGCGTCGAGATTCAATACATCGGCCTCCAGCCGACTTGTCTCCAAGGGTCTATTGCTGCATCGGGCACCTTATGGTCGTTGTCCTGTGAGTCTAGATTTTCGAATCCGACGCAAAAATGATAGTTAATTGTAACGTTCAGGGCCTTCTAATGACGATGAAACACTCAAATTGCGTCGAGATTCAATACATCGGCCTCCAGCCTACTTGTCTCCAAGGGGATATCGCTGCCTCGGGCACCACATGGTCCTTCTCCTGTGAGTCTAGATTTTCGAATCCGACGCCAAAATGATAGTGAATTGTAACGTTCAGCGCCTCCTAATGACGATAGAAGACTCAAATTGCGTCGCGATCCAATACATCGTCCTCCAGCCGACTTGTCTCCAAGGGTCTATTGCTGCCTCGGGCACCTTATGGTCGTTCTCCTGTGAGTCTAGATTTCGAATCCGACTCAAAAATGATAGTTAATTGTAACGTTCAGGGCCTTCTAATGACGATGGAACACTCAAATTGCGTCGCGATCCAATACATCGTCCTCCAGCCGACTTGTCTCCAAGGGTCTATTGCTGCCTCGGGCACCTTATGGTCGTTCTCCTGTGAGTCTAGATTTTCGAATCCGACGCAAAAATGATAGTTAATTGTAACGTTCAGGGCCTCCTAATGCCGATGGAACACTCAAATTGCGTCGAGATTCAATACATCGGCCTCCAGCCGACTTGTCTCCAAGGGTCTATTGCTGCCTCGGGCACCTTATGGTCGTTCTCCTGTGATTCTAGATTTTCCGAACCCGACGCAAAAATGATAGTTAATTGTAACGTTCAGGGCCTCCTAATGCCGATGGAACACTCAAATTGCGTCGAGATTCAATACATCGGCCTCCAGCCGACTTGTCTCCAAGGGTCTATTGCTGCCTCGGGCACCTTATGGTCGTTCTCCTGTGAGTTTAGATTATCGAATCCGACGCAAAAATGATAGTTAATTGTAACGTTCAGGCCTTCTAATGACGATGGAACACTCTAATTGCGTCGAGATTCAATACATCGGCCTCCAGCCTACTTGTCTCCAAGGGGATATCGCTGCCTCGGGCAACCACATGGTCCTTCTCCTGTGAGTCTAGATTTTCGAATCCGACGCAAAAATGATAGTTTAATTGTAACGTTCAGGGCCTTCTAATGACGATGGAACACTCAAATTGCGTCGAGATTCAATACATCGGCCTCCAGCCTACTTGTCTCCAAGGGGATATCGCTGCCTCGGGCACCCACATGGTCCTTCTCCTGTGAGTCTAGATTTTCGAATCCGACGCAAAAATGATAGTGAATTGTAACGTTCAGCGCCTCCTAATGACGATAGAAGACTCAAATTGCGTCGCGATCCTTTACATCGTCCTCCAGCCGACTTGTCTCCAAGGGTCTATTGCTGCCTCGGGCACCTTATGGTCGTTCTCCTGTGAGTCTAGATTTTCGAATCCGACTCAAAAATGATAGTTAATTGTAACGTTCAGGGCCTTCTAATGACGATGGAACACTCAAATTGCGTCGCGATCCAATACATCGTCCTCCAGCCGACTTGTCTCCAAGGGTCTATTGCTGCCTCGGGCACCTTATGGTCGTTCTCCTGTGAGTCTAGATTTTCGAATCCGACGCAAAAATGATAGTTAATTGTAACGTTCAGGGCCTCCTAATGCCGATGGAACACTCAAATTGCGTCGAGATTCAATACATCGGCCTCCAGCCGACTTGTCTCCAAGGGTCTATTGCTGCCTCGGGCACCTTATGGTCGTTCTCCTGTGAGTCTAGATTTTCGAACCCGACGCAAAAATGATAGTTAATTGTAACGTTCAGGGCCTCCTAATGCCGATGGAACACTCAAATTGCGTCGAGATTCAATACATCGGCCTCCAGCCGACTTGTCTCCAAGGGTCTATTGCTGCCTCGGGCACCTTATGGTCGTTCTCCTGTGAGTTTAGATTATCGAATCCGACGCAAAAATGATCGTTAATTATAACGTTCAGGGCCTCCTAATGCCTATGGAACACTCAACTTGCGTCGAGATTCAATACATCGGCCTCCAGCCGACTTGTCTCCAAGGGTCTATTGCTGCCTCGGGCACCTTATGGTCGTTGTCCTGTGAGTCTAGATTTTCGAATCCGACGCAAAAATGATAGTTAATTGTAACGTTCAGGGCCTTCTAATGACGATGGAACACTCAAATTGCGTCGAGATTCAATACATCGGCCTCCAGCCTACTTGTCTCCAAGGGGATATCGCTGCCTCGGGCACCACATGGTCCTTGTCCTGTGAGAATAGATTTTCGAATCCGACGCAAAAAATGATAGTGAATTGTAACGTTCAGCGCCTCCTAATGACGATAGAAGACTCAAATTGCGTCGCGATCCAATACATTCGTCCTCCAGCCGACTTGTCTCCAAGGGTCTATTGCTGCCTCGGGCACCTTATGGTCGTTCTCCTGTGAGTCCTAGATTTTCGAATCCGACGCAAAAATGATAGTTAATTGTAACGTTCAGGGCCTTGTAATGACGATGGAACACTCAAATTGCGTCGAGATTCAATACATCGGCCTCCAGCCGACTTGTCTCCAAGGGTCTATTGCTGCCTCGGGCACCTTATGGTCGTTGTCCTGTGAGTCTAGATTTTCGAATCCGACGCAAAAATGATAGTTAATTGTAACGTTCAGGGCCTTCTAATGACGATGGAACACTCAAATTGCGTCGAGATTCAATACATCGGCCTCCAGCCTACTTGTCTCCACGGGATATCGCTGCCTCGGGAACCACATGGTCCTTCTCCTGTGAGTATAGATTTTCGAATCCGACGCAAAAATGATAGTGAATTGTAACGTTCAGCGCCTCCTAATGACGATAGAAGACTCAAATTGCGTCGCGATCCAATACATCGTCCTCCAGCCGACTTGTCTCCAAGGGTCTATTGCTGAATCGGGCACATTATGGTCGTTCTCCTGTGAGTCTATATTTTCGAATCCGACGCAAAATGATAGTGAATTGTAACGTTCAGCGCCTCCTAATGACGATAGAAGACTCAAATTGCGTCGCGATCCAATACATCGTCCTCCAGCCGACTTGTCTCCAAGGGTCTATTGCTGCCCTCGGGCACCTTATGGTCGTTCTCCTGTGTGTTTAGATTATCGAATCCGACGCAAAAATGATAGTTAATTGTAAGGTTTAGGGCCTCCTAATGACGATGGGACACTCAAATTGCGTCGAGATTCAATACATCGTCCTCCAGCCGACTTGTCTCCAAGGGGATATTTCTGTCTCGGGCACAATATGATCCTTCTCCTGTGAGTCTAGATTTTCGAATCCGACGGAAAAATGATAGTGAATTGTAACGTTCAGCGCCTCCTAATGACGATAGAAGACTCAAATTGCGTCGCGATCCAAAACATCGTCCTCCAGCCGACTTGTCTCCAAGGGTCTATTGCTGCCTCGGGCACCCTATGGTCGTTCTCCTGTGAGTCTAGATTATCGAATCCGACGCAAAAATGATAGTTAATTGTAACGTTCAGGGCCTTCTAATGACGATGGAACACTCAAATTGCGTCGAGATACAATACATCGTCCCTCCAGCCGACTTGTCTCCAAGGATCTAATGCTGCCTCGGGCACTTTATGGTCGTTCTCTTGTAATTCTAGATTTTCGAATCCGACGCAAAAATGATAGTTAATTGTAACGTTCAGGGCCTCCTAATGCCGATGGAACACTCAAATTGCGTCGAGATTCAATACATCGGCCTCCAGCCGACCTGTCTCCAAGGGTCTATTGCTGCCTCGGGCACCTTATGGTCGTTCTCCCTGTGAGTCTAGATTTTCGAACCCGATGCAAAATTGATAGTTAATTGTAACGTTCAGGGCCTCCTAATGCCGATGGAACACTCAAATTGCGTCGAGATTCAATACATCGGCCTCCAGCCGACTTGTCTCCAAGGGTCTATTGCTGCATCGGGCACCTTATGGTCGTTGTCCTGTGAGTCTAGATTTTCGAATCCGACGCAAAAATGATAGTTAATTGTAACGTTCAGAGGCCTTCTAATGACGATGAAACACTCAAATTGCGTCGAGATTCAATACATCGGCCTCCAGCCTACTTGTCTCCAAGGGGATATCGCTGCCTCGGGCACCACATGGTCCTTCTCCTGTGAGTCTAGATTTTCGAATCCGACGCAAAAATGATAGTGAATAGTAACGTTTCAGCGCCTCCTAATGACGATAGAAGACTCAAATTTGCGTCGCGATCCAATACATCGTCCTCCAGCCGACTTGTCTCCAAGGGTCTATTGCTGCCCTCGGGCACCTTATGGTCGTTCTCCTGTGAGTCTAGATTTCGAATCCGACTCAAAAATGATAGTTAATTGTAACGTTCAGCAGGCCTTCTAATGACGATGGAACACTCAAATTGCGTCGCGATCCAATACATCGTCCTCCAGCCGACTTGTCTCCAAGGGGTCTATTGCTGCCTCGGGCACCTTATGGTCGTTCTCCTGTGAGTCTAGATTTTCGAATCCGACGCAAAAATGATAGTTAATTGTAACGTTCAGGGCCTCCTAATGCCGATGGAACACTCAAATTGCGTCGAGATTCAATACATCGGCCTCCAGCCGACTTGTCTCAAGGGTCTATTGCTGCCTCGGGCACCTTATGGTCGTTCTCCTGTGATTCTAGATTTTCGAACCCGACGCAAAAATGATAGTTAATTGTAACGTTCAGGGCCTCCTAATGCCGATGGAACACTCAAATTGCGTCGAGATTCAATACATCGGCCTCCAGCCGACTTGTCTCCAAGGGTCTATTGCTGCCTCGGGCACCTTATGGTCGTTCTCCTGTGAGTTTAGATTATCGAATCCGACGCAAAAATGATAGTTAATTGTAACGTTCAGGGCCTTCTAATGACGATGGAACACTCAATTGCGTCGAGATTCAATACATCGGCCTCCAGCCTACTTGTCTCCAAGGGGATATCGCTGCCTCGGGCACCACATGGTCCTTCTCCTGTGAGTCTAGATTTTCGAATCCGACGCAAAAATGATAGTTAATTGTAACGTTCAGGGCCTTCTAATGACGATGGAACACTCAAATTGCGTCGAGAATCAATACATCGGCCTCCTGCCGACTTGTCTCCATGGGTCTATTGCTGCCTCGGGCACCTTATGGTCGTTGTCCTGTGAGACTAGATTTTCGAATCCGACGCAAAAATGATAGTTAATTGTAACGTTCAGGGCCTTCTAATGACGATGGAACACTCAAATTGCGTCGAGATTCAATACATCGTCCTCCAGCCGACTTGTCTCCAAGGGTCTATTGCTGCCTCGGGCACCTTATGGTCGTTCTCCTGTGAGTCTAGATTTTCGAATCCGACGCAAAAAATGATAGTTAATTGTAACGTTCAGGGCCTTGTAATGACGATGGAACACTCAAATTGGCGTCGAGATCAATACATCGGCCTCCAGCCGACTTCTCTCCAAGTGTCTATTCTGCCTCGGGCACCTTATGGTCGTTCTCCTGTGAGTTTAGATTATCGAATCGACGCAAAAATGATAGTTAATTATAACGTTCAGGGCCTCCTAATGCCGATGGAACACTCAAATTGCGTCGAGATTCAATACATCGGCCTCCAGCCGACTTGTCTCCAAGGGTCTATTGCTGCCTCGGGCACCTTATGGTCGTTGTCCTGTGAGTCTAGATTTTCGAATCCGACGCAAAAATGATAGTTAATTGTAACGTTCAGGGCCTTCTAATGACGATGGAACACTCAAATTGCGTCGAGATTCAATACATCGTCCTCCAGCCGACTTGTCTCCAAGGGTCTATTGCTGGCCTCGGGCACCTTATGGTCGTTCTCCTGTGAGTCTAGATTTTCGAACCCGACGCAAAAATGATAGTTAATTGTAACGTTCAGGGCCTCTTAATGCCGATGGAACACTCAAATTGCGTCGAGATTCAATACAATCGGCCTCCAGCCGACTTGTCTCCATAGGTCTATTGCTGCCTCGGGCACCTTATGGTCGTTCTCCTGTGAGTTTAGATTATCGAATCCGACGCAAAAATGATAGTTAATTATAACGTTCAGGGCCTCCTAATGCCGATGGAACACTCAAATTGCGTCGAGATTCAATACCATCGTCCTCCAGCCGACTTGTCTCCAAGGGTCTATTGCTGCCTCGGGCACCTTATGGTCGTTCTCCTGTGAGTCTAGATTTTCGAATCCGACGCAAAAATGATAGTTAATTATAACGTTCAGGGCCTCCTAATGACGATGGAACACTCAAATTGCGTCGAGATTCAATACATCGTCCCTCCAGCCGGACTTGTCTCCAAGGGTCTCTTGCTGCCGATCGGGCACCTTATGGTCGTTGTCCCTGTGAGTCTAGATTTTCGAATCCGACGCAAAAAATGATAGTTAATTGTAACGTTCAGGGCCTTCTAATGACGATGGAACACTCAAATTGCGTCGAGATTCAATACATCGTCCTCCAGCCGACTTGTCTCCAAGGGTCTATTGCTGCCTCGGGCACCTTATGGTCGTTCTCCTGTGAGTCTAGATTTTCGAAACCGACGCAAAAATGATAGTTAATTGTAACGTTCAGGGCCTTGTAATGACGATGAACACTCAAATTTGCGTCGAGATTCAATACATCGGCCTCCAGCCGACTTGTCTCCAAGGGTCTATTGCTGCCTCGGGCACCTTATGGTCGTTGTCCTGTGAGTCTAGATTTTCGAATCCGACGCAAAAATGATAGTTAATTGTAACGTTCAGCGCCTCCTAATGACGATAGAAGACTCAAATTGCGTCGCGATCAATACATCGTCCTCCAGCCGACTTGTCTCCAAGGGTCTATTGCTGCCTCGGGCACCTTATGGTCGTTCTCCTGTGAGATTAGATTATCGAATCCCGACGCAAAAATGATAGTTAATTGTAAGGTTTAGGGCCTCCTAATGACGATGGGACACTCAAATTGCGTCGAGATTCAATACATCGTCCTCCAGCCGACTTGTCTCCAAGGGGATATTGCTGTCTCGGGCACAATATGATCCTTCTCCTGTGAGTCTAGATTTTCGAATCCGACGCAGAAATGATAGTGAATTGTAACGTTCAGCGCCTCCTAATGACGATAGAAGACTCAAATTGCGTCGCCATCCAATACATCGTCCTCCAGCCGGACTTGTCTCCAAGGGTCTATTGCTGCCCTCGGGCACCTTATGGTCGTTCTCCTGTGAGTCTAGATTTTCGAATCCGACGCAAAAATGATAGTTAATTGTAACGTTCAGGGCCTTCTAATGACGATGGAACACTCAGATTGCGTCGAGATACAATACATCGTCCTCCAGCCGACTTGTCTCCAAGGATCTAATGCTGCCTCGGGCACTTTATGGTCGTGCTCTTGTAATTCTAGATTTTCGAATCCGACGCAAAAATGATAGTTAATTGTAACGTTCAGGGCCGCCTAATGACGATGGAACTCTCAAATTGCGTCGAGATTCAATACATCGTCCTCCAGCCGACTTGTCTCCAAGGGTCTATTGCTGCCTCGGGCACCTTATGGTCGTTCTCCTGTGAGTCTAGATTATCGAATCCGACGCAAAAATGATAGTTAATTATAACGTTCAGGGCCTTGTAATGACGATGGAACACTCAAATTGCGTCGAGATTCAATACATCGGTCTCCAGCCGACTTGTCTCCAAGGGTCTATTGCTGCCTCGGGCACCTTATGGTCGTTCTCCTGTGAGTCTAGATTTTCGAACCCGACGCAAAAATGATAGTTAATTGTAACGTTCAGGACCTCCTAATGCCGATGGAACACTCAAATTGCGTCGAGATTCAATACATCGGCCTCCAGCCGACTTGTCTCCAAGGGTCTATTGCTGCATCGGGCACCTTATGGTCGTTCTCCTGTGAGTCTAGATTTCCGAATCCGACGGAAAAATGATAGTTAATTATAACGTTCAGGGCCTCCTAATGACGATGGAACACTCAAATTGCGTCGAGATTCAATACATCGGCCTCCAGCCGACTTGTCTCCAAGGGTCTATTGCTGCCCTCGGTCACCTTATGGTCGTTCTCCTGTGAGTTTAGATTATCGAATCCGACGCAAAAATGATAGTTAATTATAACGTTCAGGGCCTCCTAATGCCGATGGAACACTCAAATTATGTCGAGATTCAATACATCATCCTCCAGCCGACTTGTCTCCAAGGGTCTATTGCTGCCTCTGGCACCTTATGGTCATTGTCCTGTGAGTCTAGATTTTCGAATCCGACGCAAAAATGATAGTTAATTGTAACGTTCAGGGCCTTCTAATGACGATGGAACACTCTAATTGCGGCGAGATTCAATACATCGGCCTCCAGCCTACTTGTCTCCAAGGGGATATCGCTGCCTCGGGCACCACATGGTCCTTCTCCTGTGAGTCTAGATTTTCGAATCCGACGCAAAAATGATAGTTAATTGTTACGTTCAGGGCCTTGTAATGACGATGGAACACTCAAATTGCGTCGAGATTCAATAAATCGGCCTCCAGCCGACTTGTCTCCAAGGGTCTATTGCTGCCTCGGGCACCTTATGGACGTTGTCCTGTGAGTCTAGATTTTCGAATCCGACGCAAAAATGATAGTTAATTGTAACGTTCAGGGCCTTCTAATGACGATGGAACACTCAAATTGCGTCGAGATTCAATACATCGTCCTCCAGCCGACTTGTCTCCAAGGGTCTATTGTTGCCTCGGGCACCTTATGGTCGTTCTCCTGTGAGTCTAGATTTTCGAATCCGACGCAAAAATGATAGTTAATTGTAACGTTCAGGGCCTTGTAATGACGATGGAGCACTCAAATTGCGTCGAGATTCTATACATCGGCCTCCAGCCGACTTGTCTCCAAGGGTCTATTGCTGCCTCGGGCACCTTATGGTCGTTGTCCTGTGAGTCTAGATTTTCGAATCCGACGCAAAAATGATAGTTAATTGTAACGTTCAGCGCCTCCTAATGACGATAGAAGACTCAAATTGCGTCGCGATCCAATACATCGTCCTCCAGCCGACTTGTCTCCAAGGGTCTATTGCTGCCTCGGGCACCTTATGGTCGTTCTCCTGTGAGTCTAGATTTTCGAATCCGACGCAAAAATGATAGTTAATTGTAACGTTCAAGGCCTTGTAATGACGATGGAACACTCAAATTGCGTCGAGATTCAATACATCGGCCTCCAGCCGACTTGTCTCCAAGGGTCTATTGCTGCCTCGGGCACCTTATGGTCGTTCTCCTGTGAGTTTAGATTATCGAATCCGACGCAAAAATGATAGTTAATTATAACGTTCACTGCCTCCTAATGCCGATGGAACACTCAAATTGCGTCGAGATTCAATACATCGGCCTCCAGCCTACTTGTCTCCAAGGGGATATCGCTGCCTCGGGCACCACATGGTCCTTCTCCTGTGAGTCTAGATTTTCGAATCCGACGCAAAAATGATAGTTAATTGTAACGTTCAGGGCCTTGTAATGACGAAGGAACACTCAAATTGCGTCGAGATTCAATAAATCGGCCTCCAGCCGACTTGTCTCCAAGGGTCTATTGCTGCCTCGGGCACCTTATGGACGTTGTCCTGTGAGTCTAGATTTTCGAATCCGACGCAAAAATGATAGTTAATTGTAACGTTCAGGGCCTTCTAATGACGATGGAACACTCAAATTGCGTCGAGATTCAATACATCGTCCTCCAGCCGACTTGTCTCCAAGGGTCTATTGTTGCCTCGGGCACCTTATGGTCGTTCTCCTGTGAGTCTAGATTTTCGAATCCGACGCAAAAATGATAGTTAATTGTAACGTTCAGGGCCTTGTAATGACGATGGAACACTCAAATTGCGTCGAGATTCTATACATCGGCCTCCAGCAGACTTGTCTCCAAGGGTCTATTGCTGCCTCGGGCACCTTATGGTCGTTGTCCTGTGACTCTAGATTTTCGAATCCGACGCAAAAATGATAGTTAATTGTAACGTTCAGCGCCTCCTAATGACGATAGAAGACTCAAATTGCGTCGCGATCCAATACATCGTCCTCCAGCCGACTTGTCTCCAAGGGTCTATTGCTGCCTCGGGCACCTTATGGTCGTTCTCCTGTGAGTCTAGATTTTCGAATCCGACGCAAAAATGATAGTGAATTGTAACGTTCAGCGCCTCCTAATGACGATAGAAGACTCAAATTGCGTCGAGATTCAATACATCGGCCTCCAGCCGACTTGTCTCCAAGGGTCTATTGCTGCTTCGGGCACCTTATGGTCGTTCTCCTGTGAGTTTAGATTATCGAATCCGACGCAAAAATGATAGTTAATTATAACGTTCAGGGCCTCCTAATGCCGATGGAACACTCAAATTGCGTCGAGATTCAATACATCGGCCTCCAGCCGACTTGTCTCCAAGGGTCTATTGCTGCCTCGGGCACCTTATGGTCGTTGTCCTGTGAGTCTAGATTTTCGAATCCGACGCAAAAATGATAGTTAATTGTAACGTTCAGGGCCTTCTAATGACGATGGAACACTCAAATTGCGTCGAGATTCAATACATCGTCCTCCAGCCGACTTGTCTCCAAGGGTCTATTGCTGCCTCGGGCACCTTATGGTCGTTCTCCTGTAAGTCTAGATTTTCGAACCCGACGCAAAAATGATAGTTAATTGTAACGGTCAGGGCCTCCTAATGCCGATGGAACACTCAAATTGCGTCGAGATTCAATACATCGGCCTCCAGCCGACTTGTCTCCAAGGGTCTATTGCTGCCTCGAGCACATTATGGTCGTTCTCCTGTGAGTTTAGATTATCGAATCCGACGCAAGAATGATAGTTAATTATAACGTTCAGGGCCTCCTAATGCCGATGGAACACTCAAATTGCGTCGAGATTCAATACATCGGCCTCCAGCCTACTTGTCTCCAAGGGGATATCGCTGCCTCGGGCACCACATGGTCCTTCTCCTGTGAGTCTAGATTTTCGAATCCGACGCCAAAATGATAGTGAATTGTAACGTTCAGCGCCTCCTAATGACGATAGAAGACTCAAACTGCGTCGCGATCCAATACATCGTCCTCCAGCCGACTTGTCTCCAAGGGTCTATTGCTGCCTCGGTCACCTTATGGTCGTTGTCCTGTGAGTCTAGATTATCGAATCCGACGCAAAAATGATAGTTAATTATAACGTTCAGGGCCTCCTAATGCCGATGGAACACTCAAATTGCGTCGAGATTCAATACATCGGCCTCCAGCCTACTTGTCTCCAAGGGGATATCGCTGCCTCGGGCACCACATGGTCCTTCTCCTGTGAGTCTAGATTTTCGAATCCGACGCCAAAATGATAGTGAATTGTAACGTTCAGCGCCTCCTAATGACGATAGAAGACTCAAACTGCGTCGCGATCCAATACATCGTCCTCCAGCCGACTTGTCTCCAAGGGTCTATTGCTGCCTCGGGCACCTTATGGTCGTTCTCCTGTGAGTCTAGATTTTCGAACCCGACGCAAAAATGATAGTTAATTGTAACGTTCAGGACCTCCTAATGCCGATGGAACACTCAAATTGCGTCGAGATTCAATACATCGGCCTCCAGCCGACTTGTCTCCAAGGGTCTATTGCTGCATCGGGCACCTTATGGTCGTTCTCCTGTGAGTCTAGATTTTCGAATCCGACGGAAAAATGATAGTTAATTATAACGTTCAGGGCCTCCTAATGACGATGGAACACTCAAATTGCGTCGAGATTCAATACATCGGCCTCCAGCCGACATGTCTCCAAGGGTCTATTGCTGCCTCGGTTACCTTATGGTCGTTCTCCTGTGAGTTTAGATTATCGAATCCGACGCAAAAATGATAGTTAATTATAACGTTCAGGGCCTCCTAATGCCGATGGAACACTCAAATTATGTCGAGATTCAATACATCATCCTCCAGCCGACTTGTCGCCAAGGGTCTATTGCTGCCTCTGGCACCTTATGGTCATTGTCCTGTGAGTCTAGATTTTCGAATCCGACGCAAAAATGATAGTTAATTGTAACGTTCAGGGCCTTCTAATGACGATGGAACACTCTAATTGCGGCGAGATTCTATACATCGGCCTCCAGCCGACTTGTCTCCAAGGGTCTATTGCTGCCTCGGGCACCTTATGGTCGTTCTCCTGTGAGTCTAGATTTTCGAATCCGACGCAAAAATGATAGTTAATTGTAACGTTCAGCGCCTCCTAATGACGATAGAAGACTCAAATTGCGTCGCGATCCAATACATCGTCCTCCAGCCGACTTGTCTCCAAGGGTCTATTGCTGCCTCGGGCACCTTATGGTCGTTCTCCTGTGAGTCTAGATTTTCGAATCCGACGCAAAAATGATAGTTAATTGTAACGTTCAGGGCCTTGTAATGACGATGGAACACTCAAATTGCGTCGAGATTCAATACATCGGCCTCCAGCCGACTTGTCTCCAAGGGTCTATTGCTGCCTCGGGCACCTTATGGTCGTTCTCCTGTGAGTTTAGATTATCGAATCCGACGCAAAAATGATAGTTAATTATAACGTTCAGGGACTCCTAATGCCGATGGAACACTCAAATTGCGTCGAGATTCAATACATCGGCCTCCAGCCGACTTGTCTCCAAGGGTCTATTGCTGCCTCGGGCACCTTATGGTCGTTGTCCTGTGAGTCTAGATTTTCGAATCCGACGCAAAAATGATAGTTAATTGTAACGTTCAGGGCCTTCTAATGACGATGGAACACTCAGATTGCGTCGAGATACAATACATCGTCCTCCAGCCGACTTGTCTCCAAGGATCTAATGCTGCCTCGGGCACTTTATGGTCGTGCTCTTGTAATTCTAGATTTTCGAATCCGACGCAAAAATGATAGTTAATTGTAACGTTCAGGGCCGCCTAATGACGATGGAACCCTCAAATTGCGTCGAGATTCAATACATCGTCCTCCAGCCGACTTGTCTCCAAGGGTCTATTGCTGCCTCGGGCACCTTACGGTCGTTCTCCTGTGAGTCTAGATTATCGAATCCGACGCAAAAATGATAGTTAATTATAACGTTCAGGGCCTTGTAATGACGATGGAACACTCAAATTGCGTCGAGATTCAATACATCGGTCTCCAGCCGACTTGTCTCCAAGGGTCTATTGCTGCCTCGGGCACCTTATGGTCGTTCTCCTGTGAGTCTAGATTTTCGAACCCGACGCAAAAATGATAGTTAATTGTAACGTTCAGGACCTCCTAATGCCGATGGAACACTCAAATTGCGTCGAGATTCAATACATCGGCCTCCAGCCGACTTGTCTCCAAGGGTCTATTGCTGCATCGGGCACCTTATGGTCGTTCTCCTGTGAGTCTAGATTTCCGAATCCGACGGAAAAATGATAGTTAATTATAACGTTCAGGGCCTCCTAATGACGATGGAACACTCAAATTGCGTCGAGATTCAATACATCGGCCTCCAGCCGACTTGTCTCCAAGGGTCTATTGCTGCCTCGGTCACCTTATGGTCGTTCTCCTGTGAGTTTAGATTATCGAATCCGACGCAAAAATGATAGTTAATTATAACGTTCAGGGCCTCCTAATGCCGATGGAACACTCAAATTATGTCGAGATTCAATACATCATCCTCCAGCCGACTTGTCTCCAAGGGTCTATTGCTGCCTCTGGCACCTTATGGTCATTGTCCTGTGAGTCTAGATTTTCGAATCCGACGCAAAAATGATAGTTAATTGTAACGTTCAGGGCCTTCTAATGACGATGGAACACTCTAATTGCGGCGAGATTCAATACATCGGCCTCCAGCCTACTTGTCTCCAAGGGGATATCGCTGCCTCGGGCACCACATGGTCCTTCTCCTGTGAGTCTAGATTTTCGAATCCGACGCAAAAATGATAGTTAATTGTAACGTTCAGGGCCTTGTAATGACGAAGGAACCCTCAAATTGCGTCGAGATTCAATAAATCGGCCTCCAGCCGACTTGTCTCCAAGGGTCTATTGCTGCCTCGGGCACCTTATGGACGTTGTCCTGTGAGTCTAGATTTTCGAATCCGACGCAAAAATGATAGTTAATTGTAACGTTCAGGGCCTTCTAATGACGATGGAACACTCAAATTGCGTCGAGATTCAATACATCGTCCTCCAGCCGACTTGTCTCCAAGGGTCTATTGTTGCCTCGGGCACCTTATGGTCGTTCTCCTGTGAGTCTAGATTTTCGAATCCGACGCAAAAATGATAGTTAATTGTAACGTTCAGGGCCTTGTAATGACGATGGAACACTCAAATTGCGTCGAGATTCTATACATCGGCCTCCAGCCGACTTGTCTCCAAGGGTCTATTGCTGCCTCGGGCACCTTATGGTCGTTGTCCTGTGACTCTAGATTTTCGAATCCGACGCAAAAATGATAGTTAATTGTAACGTTCAGCGCCTCCTAATGATGATAGAAGACTCAAATTGCGTCGCGATCCAATACATCGTCCTCCAGCCGACTTGTCTCCAAGGGTCTATTGCTGCCTCGGGCACCTTATGGTCGTTCTCCTGTGAGTCTAGATTTTCGAATCCGACGCAAAAATGATAGTTAATTGTAACGTTCAGGGCCTTGTAATGACGATGGAACACTCAAATTGCGTCGAGATTCAATACATCGGCCTCCAGCCGACTTGTCTCCAAGGGTCTATTGCTGCCTCGGGCACCTTATGGTCGTTCTCCTGTGAGTTTAGATTATCGAATCCGACGCAAAAATGATAGTTAATTATAACGTTCAGGGCCTCCTAATGCCGATGGAACACTCAAATTGCGTCGAGATTCAATACATCGGCCTCCAGCCGACTTGTCTCCAAGGGTCTATTGCTGCCTCGGGCACCTTATGGTCGTTGTCCTGTGAGTCTAGATTTTCGAATCCGACGCAAAAATGATAGTTAATTGTAACGTTCAGGGCCTTCTAATGACGATGGAACACTCAAATTGCGTCGAGATTCAATACATCGTCCTCCAGCCGACTTGTCTCCAAGGGTCTATTGCTGCCTCGGGCACCTTATGGTCGTTCTCCTGTAAGTCTAGATTTTCGAACCCGACGCAAAAATGATAGTTAATTGTAACGGTCAGGGCCTCCTAATGCCGATGGAACACTCAAATTGCGTCGAGATTCAATACATCGGCCTCCAGCCGACTTGTCTCCAAGGGTCTATTGCTGCCTCGGGCACATTATGGTCGTTCTCCTGTGAGTTTAGATTATCGAATCCGACGCAAAAATGATAGTTAATTATAACGTTCAGGGCCTTCTAATGCCGATGGAACACTCAAATTGCGTCGAGATTCAATACATCGTCCTCCAGCCTACTTGTCTCCAAGGGGATATCGCTGCCTCGGGCACCACATGGTCCTTCTCCTGTGAGTCTAGATTTTCGAATCCGACGCCAAAATGATAGTGAATTGTAACGTTCAGCGCCTCCTAATGACGATAGAAGACTCAAACTGCGTCGCGATCCAATACATCGTCCTCCAGCCGACTTGTCTCCAAGGGTCTATTGCTGCCTCGGGCACCTTATGGTCGTTGTCCTGTGAGTCTAGATTATCGAATCCGACGCAAAAATGATAGTTAATTATAACGTTCAGGGCCTCCTAATGCCGATGGAACACTCAAATTGCGTCGAGATTCAATACATCGGCCTCCAGCCTACTTGTCTCCAAGGGGATATCGCTGCCTCGGGCACCACATGGTCCTTCTCCTGTGAGTCTAGATTTTCGAATCCGACGCCAAAATGATAGTGAATTGTAACGTTCAGCGCCTCCTAATGACGATAGAAGACTCAAACTGCGTCGCGATCCAATACATCGTCCTCCAGCCGACTTGTCTCCAAGGGTCTATTGCTGCCTCGGGCACCTTATGGTCGTTCTCCTGTGAGTCTAGATTTTCGAACCCGACGCAAAAATGATAGTTAATTGTAACGTTCAGGACCTCCTAATGCCGATGGAACACTCAAATTGCGTCGAGATTCAATACATCGGCCTCCAGCCGACTTGTCTCCAAGGGTCTATTGCTGCATCGGGCACCTTATGGTCGTTCTCCTGTGAGTCTAGATTTCCGAATCCGACGGAAAAATGATAGTTAATTATAACGTTCAGGGCCTCCTAATGACGATGGAACACTCAAATTGCGTCGAGATTCAATACATCGGCCTCCAGCCGACTTGTCTCCAAGGGTCTATTGCTGCCTCGGTCACCTTATGGTCGTTCTCCTGTGAGTTTAGATTATCGAATCCGACGCAAAAATGATAGTTAATTATAACGTTCAGGGCCTCCTAATGCCGATGGAACACTCAAATTATGTCGAGATTCAATACATCATCCTCCAGCCGACTTGTCTCCAAGGGTCTATTGCTGCCTCTGGCACCTTATGGTCATTGTCCTGTGAGTCTAGATTTTCGAATCCGACGCAAAAATGATAGTTAATTGTAACGTTCAGGGCCTTCTAATGACGATGGAACACTCTAATTGCGGCGAGATTCAATACATCGGCCTCCAGCGTACTTGTCTCCAAGGGGATATCGCTGCCTCGGGCACCACATGGTCCTTCTCCTGTGAGTCTAGATTTTCGAATCCGACGCAAAAATGATAGTTAATTGTAACGTTCAGGGCCTTGTAATGACGATGGAACACTCAAATTGCGTCGAGATTCAATAAATCGGCCTCCAGCCGACTTGTCTCCAAGGGTCTATTGCTGCCTCGGGCACCTTATGGACGTTGTCCTGTGAGTCTAGATTTTCGAATCCGACGCAAAAATGATAGTTAATTGTAACGTTCAGGGCCTTCTAATGACGATGGAACACTCAAATTGCGTCGAGATTCAATACATCGTCCTCCAGCCGACTTGTCTCCAAGGGTCTATTGTTGCCTCGGGCACCTTATGGTCGTTCTCCTGTGAGTCTAGATTTTCGAATCCGACGCAAAAATGATAGTTAATTGTAACGTTCAGGGCCTTGTAATAACGATGGAACACTCACATTGCGTCGAGATTCTATACATCGGCCTCCAGCCGACTTGTCTCCAAGGGTCTATTGCTGCCTCGGGCACCTTATGGTCGTTGTCCTGTGAGTCTAGATTTTCGAATCCGACGCAAAAATGATAGTTAATTGTAACGTTCAGCGCCTCCTAATGACGATAGAAGACTCAAATTGCGTCGCGATCCAATACATCGTCCTCCAGCCGACTTGTCTCCAAGGGTCTATTGCTGCCTCGGGCACCTTATGGTCGTTCTCCTGTGAGTCTAGATTTTCGAATCCGACGCAAAAATGATAGTTAATTGTAACGTTCAGGGCCTTGTAATGACGATGGAACACTCAAATTGCGTCGAGATTCAATACATCGGCCTCCAGCCGACTTGTCTCCAAGGGTCTATTGCTGCCTCGGGCACCTTATGGTCGTTCTCCTGTGAGTTTAGATTATCGAATCCGACGCAAAAATGATAGTTAATTATAACGTTCAGGGCCTCCTAATGCCGATGGAACACTCAAATTGCGTCGAGATTCAATACATCGGCCTCCAGCCGACTTGTCTCCAAGGGTCTATTGCTGCCTCGGGCACCACATGGTCCTTCTCCTGTGAGTCTAGATTTTCGAATCCGACGCAAAAATGATAGTTAATTGTAACGTTCAGGGCCTTCTAATGACGATGGAACACTCAAATTGCGTCGAGATTCAATACATCGTCCTCCAGCCGACTTGTCTCCAAGGGTCTATTGCTGCCTCGGGCACCTTATGGTCGTTGTCCTGTGAGTCTAGATTTTCGAATCCGACGCAAAAATGATAGTTAATTGTAACGTTCAGGGCCTTCTAATGACGATGGAACACTCAAATTGCGTCGAGATTCAATACATCGGCCTCCAGCCTACTTGTCTCCAAGGGGATATCGCTGCCTCGGGCACCACATGGTCCTTCTCCTGTGAGTCTAGATTTTCGAATCCGACGCAAAAATGATAGTGAATTGTAACGTTCAGCGCCTCCTAATGACGATAGAAGACTCAAATTGCGTCGCGATCCAATACATCGTCCTCCAGCCGACTTGTCTCCAAGGGTCTATTGCTGCAACGGGCACCTTATGGTCGTTCTCCTGTGAGTCTAGATTTTCGAATCCGACGCAAAAATGATAGTTAATTGTAACGTTCAGGGCCTTGTAATGACGATGGAACACTCAAATTGCGTCGAGATACAATACATCGTCCTCCAGCCGACTTGTCTCCAAGGATCTAATGCTGCCTCGGGCACTTTATGGTCGTTCTCTTGTAATTCTAGATTTTCGAATCCGACGCAAAAATGATAGTTAATTGTAACGTTCAGGGCCGCCTAATGACGATGGAACTCTCAAATTGCGTCGAGATTCAACACATCGTCCTCCAGCCGACTTGTCTCCAAGGGTCTATTGCTGCCTCGGGCACCTTATGGTCGTTCTCCTGTGAGTCTAGATTTTCGAACCCGACGCAAAAATGATAGTTAATTATAACGTTCAGGGCCTCCTAATGCCGCTGGAACACTCAAATTGCGTCGAGGTTCAATACATCGGCCTCCAGCCGACTTGTCTCCAAGGGTCTATTGCTGCCTCGGGCACCTTATGGTCGTTCTCCTGTGAGTCTAGATTTTCGAACCCGACGCTAAAATGATAGTTAATTGTAACGTTCAGGGCCTCCTAATGCCGATGGAACACTCAAATTGCGTCGAGATTCAATACATCGGCCTCCAGCCGACTTGTCTCCAAGGGTCTATTGCTGCCTCGGGCACCTTATGGTCATTGTCTTGTGAGTCTAGATTTTCGAATCCGACGCAAAAATGATAGTTAATTGTAACGTTCAGGGCCTTCTAATGACGATGGAACACTCAAATTGCGTCGAGATTCAATACATCGTCCTCCAGCCGATTTGTCTCCAAGGGTCTATTGCTGCCTCGGGCACCTTATGGTCGTTCTCCTGTGAGTCTAGATTTTCGAATCCGACGCAAAAATGATAGTTAATTGTAACGTTCAGGGCCTTCTAATGACGATGGAACACTCAAATTGCGTCGAGATTCAATACATCGTCCTCCAGCCGACTTGTCTCCAAGGGTCTATTGCTGATTCGGGCACCTTATGGTCGTTCTCCTGTGAGTCTAGATTTTCGAATCCGACGCAAAAATGATAGTTAATTGTAACGTTCAGGGCCTTGTAATGACGATGGAACACTCAAATTGCGTCGAGATTCTATACATCGGCCTCCAGCCGACTTGTCTCCAAGGGTCTATTGCTGCCTCGGGCACCTTATGGTCGTTGTCCTGTGAGTCTAGATTTTCGAATCCGACGCAAAAATGATAGTTAATTGTAACGTTCAGCGCCTCCTAATGACGATAGAAGACTCAAATTGCGTCGCGATCCAATACATCGTCCTCCAGATGACTTGTCTCCAAGGGTCTATTGCTGCCTCGGGCACCTTATGGTCGTTCTCCTGTGAGTCTAGATTTTCGAATCCGACGCAAAAATGATAGTTAATTGTAACGTTCAGGGCCTTGTAATGACGATGGAACACTCAAATTGCGTCGAGATTCAATACATCGGCCTCCAGCCGACTTGTCTCCAAGGGTCTATTGCTGCCTCGGGCACCTTATGGTCGTTCTCCTGTGAGTTTAGATTATCGAATCCGACGCAAAAATGATAGTTAATTATAACGTTCAGGGCCTCCTAATGCCGATGGAACACTCAAATTGCGTCGAGATTCAATACATCGGCCTCCAGCCGACTTGTCTCCAAGGGTCTATTGCTGCCTCGGGCACCTTATGGTCGTTGTCCTGTGAGTCTAGATTTTCGAATCCGACGCAAAAATGATAGTTAATTGTAACGTTCAGGGCCTTCTAATGACGATGGAACACTCAAATTGCGTCGAGATTCAATACATCGTCCTCCAGCCGACTTGTCTCCAAGGGTCTATTGCTGCCTCGGGCACCTTATGGTCGTTCTCCTGTGAGTCTAGATTTTCGAACCCGACGCAAAAATGATAGTTAATTGTAACGGTCAGGGCCTCCTAATGCCGATGGAACACTCAAATTGCGTCGAGATTCAATACATCGGCCTCCAGCCGACTTGTCTCCAAGGGTCTATTGCTGCCTCGGGCACCTTATGATCGTTCTCCTGTGAGTTTAGATTATCGAATCCGACGCAAAAATGATAGTTAATTATAACGTTCAGGGCCTCCTAATGCCGATGGAACACTCAAATTGCGTCGAGATTCAATACATCGGCCTCCAGCCTACTTGTCTCCAAGGGGATATCGCTGCCTCGGGCACCACATGGTCCATCTCCTGTGAGTCTAGATTTTCGAATCCGACGCAAAAATGATAGTGAATTGTAACGTTCAGCGCCTCCTAATGACGATAGAAGACTCAAATTGCGTCGCGATCCAATACATCGTCCTCCAGCCGACTTGTCTCCAAGGGTCTATTGCTGCCACGAGCACCTTATGTTCGTTCTCCTGTGAGTCTAGATTTTCGAATCCGACGCAAAAATGATAGTTAATTGTAACGTTCAGGGCCTTGTAATGACGATGGAACACTCAAATTGCGTCGAGATACAATACATCGTCCTCCAGCCGACTTGTCTCCAAGGATCTAATGCTGCCTCGGTCACTTTATGGTCGTTCTCTTGTAATTCTAGATTTTCGAATCCGACGCAAAAATGATAGTTAATTGTAACGTTCAGGGCCTCCTAATGCCGCTGGAACACTTAAATTGCGTCGAGATTCAATACATCGGCCTCCAGCCGACTTGTCTCCAAGGGTCTATTGCTGCCTCGGGCACCTTATGGTCGTTCTCCTGTGAGTCTAGATTTTCGAACCCGACGCAAAAATGATAGTTAATTGTAACGTTCAGGGCCTCCTAATGCCGATGGAACACTCAAATTGCGTCGAGATTCAATACATCGGCCTCCAGCCGACTTGTCTCCAAGGGTCTATTGCTGCATCGGGCACCTTATGGTCGTTCTCCTGTGAGTCTAGATTTTCGAATCCGACGGAAAAATGATAGTTAATTGTAACGTTCAGGGCCTCCTAATGCCGATGGAACACTCAAACTATGTCGAGATTCAATACATCGGCCTCCAGCCGACTTGTCTCCAAGGGTCTATTGCTGCCTCGGGCACCTGATGGTCGTTCTCCTGTGAGTCTAGATTTTCGAATCCGACGCAAAAATGATAGTTAATTGTAACGTTCAGTGCCTTCTAATGACGATGGAACACTCAAATTGCGTCGAGATTCAATACATCGGCCTCCAGCCTACTTGTCTCCAAGGGGATATCGCTGCCTCGGGCACCACATGGTCCTTCTCCTGTGAGTCTAGATTTTCGAATCCGACGCAAAAATGTTAGTGAATTGTAACGTTCAGCGCCTCCTAATGACGATAGAAGACTCAAATTGCGTCGCGATCCAACACATCGTCGTCCAGCCGACTTGTCTCCAAGGGTCTATTGCTGCCTCGGGCACCTTATGGTCGTTCTCCTGTGAGTCTAGATTTTCGAATCCGACGCAAAAATGATAGTTAATTGTAACGTTCAGGGCCTTGTAATGCCGATGGAACACTCAAATTGCGTCGAGATTCAATACATCGGCCTCCAGCCGACTTGTCTCCAAGGGTCTATTGCTGCCTCGGGCACCTTATGGTCGTTGTCCTGTGAGTCTAGATTTTCGAATCCGACGCAAAAATGATAGTTAATTGTAACGTTCAGGGCCTTCTAATGACGATGGAACACTCAAATTGCGTCGAGATTCAATACATCGTCCTCCAGCCGACTTGTCTCCAAGGGTCTATTGCTGCCTCGGGCACCTTATGGTCGTTCTCCTGTGAGTCTAGATTTTCGAATCCGACGCAAAAATGATAGTTAATTGTAACGTTCAGGGCCTTGTAATGACGATGGATCACTCAAATTGCGTCGAGATTCAATACATCGGCCTCCAGCCGACTTGTCTCCAAGGGTCTATTGCTGCCTCGGGCACCTTATGGTCGTTGTCCTGTGAGTCTAGATTTTCGAATCCGACGCAAAAATGATAGTTAATTGTGACGTTCAGGGCCTTCTAATGACGATGGAACACTCAAATTGCGTCGAGATTCAATACATCGTCCTCCAGCCGACTTGTCTCCAAGGGTCTATTGCTGCCTCGGGAACCTTATGGTCGTTCTACTGTGAGTCTAGATTTTCGAATCCGACGCAAAAATGATAGTTAATTGTAACGTTCAGGGCCTTGTAATGCCGATGGAACACTCAAATTGCGTCGAGATTCAATACATCGGCCTCCAGCCGACTTGTCTCCAAGGGTCTATTGCTGCCTCGGGCACCTTATGGTCGTTCTCCTGTGAGTTTAGATTATCGAATCCGACGCAAAAATGATAGTTAATTGTAACGTTCAGGGCCTCCTAATGCCGATGGAACACTCAAATTGCGTCGAGATTCAATACATCGGCCTCCAGCCGACTTGTCTCCAAGGGTCTATTGATGCCTCGGGCACCTTATGGTCGTTGTCCTGTGAGTCTAGATTTTCGAATCCGACGCAAAAATGATAGTTAATTGTAACGTTCAGGGCCTTGTAATGACGATGGAACACTCAAATTGCGTCGAGATTCAATACATCGGCCTCCAGCCTACTTGTCTCCAAGGGGATATCGCTGCCTCGGGCACCACATGGTCCTTCTCCTGTGAGTCTAGATTTTCGAATCCGACGCAAAAATGATAGTGAATTGTAACGTTCAGCGCCTCCTAATGACGATAGAAGACTCAAATTGCGTCGCGATCCAATACATCGTCCTCCAGCCGACTTGTCTCCAAGGGTCTATTGCTGCCTCGGGCACCTTATGGTCGTTGTCCTGTGAGTCTAGATTTTCGAATCCGAAGCAAAAATGATAGTTAATTGTAACGTTCTGGGCCTTCTAATGACGATGGAACACTCAAATTGCGTCGAGATTCAATACATCGGCCTCAAGCCGACTTGTCTCCAAGGGGATATCGCTGAATCGGGCACCACATGGTCCTTCTCCTGTGAGTCTAGATTTTCGAATCCGACGCAAAAATGATAGTGAATTGTAACGTTCAGCGCTTCCTAATGACGATAGAAGACTCAAATTGCGTCGCGATCCAATACATCGTCCTCCAGCCGACTTGTCTCCAAGGGTCTATTGCTGCCTCGGGCACCTTATGGTCGTTGTCCTGTGAGTCTAGATTTTCGAATCCGACGCAAAAATGATAGTTAATTGTAACGTTCAGGGCCTTGTAATGACGATGGAACACTCAAATTGCGTCGAGATACAATACATCGTCCCCCAGCCGACTTGTCTCCAAGGATCTAATGCTGCCTCGGGCACTTTATGGTCGTTCTCTTGCAATTCTAGATTTTCGAATCCGACGCAAAAATGATAGTTAATTGTAACGTTCAGGGCCTCCTAATGCCGATGGAACACTCAAATTGCGTCGAGATTCAATACATCGGCCTCCAGCCGACTTGTCTCCAAGGGTCTATTGCTGCCTCGGGCACCTTATGGTCGTTCTCCTGTGAGTTTAGATTATCGAATCCGACGCAAAAATGATAGTTAATTATAACGTTCAGGGCCTCCTAATGCCGATGGAACACTCAAATTGCGTCGAGATTCAATACATCGGCCTCCAGCCGACTTGTCTCCAAGGGTCTATTGCTGCCTCGGGCACCTTATGGTCGTTGTCCTGTGAGTCTAGATTTTCGAATCCGACGCAAAAATGATAGTTAATTGTAACGTTCAGGGCCTTCTAATGACGATGGAACACTCAAATTGCTTCGAGATTCAATACATCGTCCTCCAGCCGACTTGTCTCCAAGGGTCTATTGCTGCCTCGGGCACCTTATGGTCGTTCTCCTGTGAGTCTAGATTTTCGAATCCAACGCAAAAATGATAGTTAATTGTAACGTTCAGGGCCTTGTAATGACGATGGAACACTCAAATTGCGTCGAGATTCAATACATCGGCCTCCAGCCGACTTGTCTCCAAGGGTACCTTATGGTCGTTCTCCTGTGAGTTTAGATTATCGAATCCGACGCAAAAATGATAGTTAATTATAACGTTCAGGGCCTCCTAATGCCGATGGAACACTCAAATTGCGTCGAGATTCAATACATCGTCCTCCAGCCGACTTGTCTCCAAGGGTCTATTGCTGCCTCGGGCACCTTATGGTCGTTGTCCTGTGAGTCTAGATTTTCGAATCCGACGCAAAAATGATAGTTAATTGTAACGTTCAGGGCCTTCTAATGACGATGGAACACTCAAATTGCGTCGAGAGTCAATACATCGGCCTCCAGCCTACTTGTCTCCAAGGGGATATCGCTGCCTCGGGCACCACATGGTCCTTCTCCTGTGAGTCTAGATTTTCGAATCCGACGCAAAAATGATAGTGAATTGTAACGTTCAGCGCCTCCTAATGACAATAGAAGACTCAAATTGCGTCGCGATCCAATACATCGTCCTCCAGCCGACTTGTCTCCAAGGGTCTATTGCCGCCTCGGGCACCTTATGGTCGTTCTCCTGTGAGTCTAGATTTTCGAATCCGACGCAAAAATGATAGTGAATTGTAACGTTCAGAGCCTCCTAATGACGATAGAAGACTCAAATTGCGTCGCGATCCAATACATCGTCCTCCAGCCGACTTGTCTCCAAGGGTCTATTGCTGCCTCGGGCACCTTATGGTCGTTCTCCTGTGAGTTTAGATTATCGAATCCAACGCAAAAATGATAGTTAATTGTAAGGTTTAGGGCCTCCTAATGACGATGGGACACTCAAATTGCGTCGAGATTCAATACATCGTCCTCCAGCCGACTTGTCTCCAAGGGGATATTGCTGTCTCGGGCACAATATGATCCTTCTCCTGTGAGTCTAGATTTTCGAATCCGACGCAAAAATGATAGTGAATTGTAACGTTCAGCGCCTCCTAATGACGATAGAAGACTCAAATTGCGTCGCGATCCAATACATCGTCCTCCAGCCGACTTGTCTCCAAGGGTCTATTGCTGCCTCGGGCTCCTTATGGTCGTTCTCCTGTGAGTCTAGATTTTCGAATCCGACGCAAAAATGATAGTTAATTGTAACGTTCAGGGCCTTCTAATGACGATGGAACACTCAAATTGCGTCGAGATACAATACATCGTCCTCCAGCCGACTTGTCTCCAAGGATCTAATGCTGCCTCGGGCGCTTTATGGTCGTTCTCTTGTAATTCTAGATTTTCGAATCCGACGCAAAAATGATAGTTAATTGTAACGTTCAGGGCCGCCTAATGACGATGGAACTCTCAAATTGCGTCGAGATTCAATACATCGTCCTCCAGCCGACTTGTCTCCAAGGGTCTATTGCTGCCTCGGGCACCTTATGGTCGTTCTCCTGTGAGTCTAGATTTTCGAACCCGACGCTAAAATGATAGTTAATTGTAACGTTCAGGGCCTCCTAATGCCGATGGAACACTCAAATTGCGTCGAGATTCAATACATCGGCCTCCAGCCGACTTGTCTCCAAGGGTCTATTGCTGCCTCGGGCACCTTATGGTCGTTCTCCTGTGAGTCTAGATTTTCGAACCCGACGCAAAAATGATAGTTAATTGTAACGTTCAGGGCCTCCTAATGCCGATGGAACACTCAAATTGCGTCGAGATTCAATTCATCGGCCTCCAGCCGACTTGTCTCCAAGGGTCTATTGCTGCATCGGGCACCTTATGGTCGTTCTCCTGTGAGTCTGGATTTTCGAATCCGACGGAAAAATGATAGTTAATTGTAACGTTCAGGGCCTTGTAATGGCGATGGAACTCTCAAATTGTGTCGAGATTCAATACATCGGCCTCCAGCCGACTTGTCTCCAAGGGTCTATTGCTGCCTCGGGCACCTTATGGTCGTTCTCCTGTGAGTTTAGATTATCGAATCCGACGCAAAAATGATCGTTAATTATAACGTTCAGGGCCTCCTAATGCCGATGGAACACTCAAATTATGTCGAGATTCAATACATCGGCCTCCAGCCGACTTGTCTCCAAGGGGATATCGCTGCCTCGGGCACCTTATGGTCGTTCTCCTGTGAGTCTAGATTTTCGAATCCGACGCAAAAATGATAGTTAATTGTAACGTTCAGGGCCTTCTAATGACGATAGAAGACTCAAATTGCGTGGCGATCCTATACATCGTCCTCCAGCCGACTTTTCTCCAAGGGTCTATTGCTGCCTCGGGCACCTTATGGTCGTTCTCCTGTGAGTCTAGATTTTCGAATCCGACGCAAAAATGATAGTTAATTGTAACGTTCAGGGCCTTCTAATGACGATGGAACACTCAAATTGCGTCGAGATTCAATACATCGGCCTCCAGCCGACTTGTCTCCAAGGGGATATCGCTGCCTCGGGCACCACATGGTCCTTCTCCTGTGGATCTAGATTTTCGAATCCGACGCAAAAATGATAGTGAATTGTAACGTTCAGCGCCTCCTAATGACGATAGAAGACTCAAATTGCGTGGCGATCCTATACATCGTCCTCCAGCCGACTTTTCTCCAAGGGTCTGTTGCTGCCACGGGCACCTTATGGTCGTTCTCCTGTGAGTCTAGATTTTCGAATCCGACGCAAAAATGATAGTTAATTGTAACGTTCAGGGCCTTCTAATGACGATGGAACACTCAAATTGCGTCGAGATTCAATACATCGTCCTCCAGCCGACTTGTCTCGAAGGGTCTATTGCTGCCTCGGGCACCACATGGTCCTTCTCCTGTGAGTCTAGATTTTCGAATCCGACGCAAAAATGATAGTGAATTGTAACGTTCAGCGCCTCCTAATGACGACAGAAGCCTCAAATTGCGTCGCGATCCAATACATCGTCCTCCAGCCGACTTGTCTCCAAGGGTCTATTGCTGCCTCGGGCACCTTATGGTCGTTCTCCTGTGAGTCTAGATTTTCGAATCCGACGCAAAAATGATAGTTAATTGTAACGTTCAGGGCCTCCTAATGCCGATGGAACACTCAAATTTCGTCGAGATTCAATACATCGGACTCCAGCCGACTTGTCTCCAAGGGTCTATTGCTGCCTTGGGCACTTTATGGTCGTTCTCCTGTGAGTCTAGATTTTCGAATCCGACGCAAAAATGATAGTGAATTGTAACGTTCAGCGCCTCCTAATGACGATAGAAGACTCAAATTGCGTCGCGATCCAATACATCGTCCTCCAGCCGACTCTTCTCCAAGGGTCTATTGCTGCCTCGGGCACCTTATGGTCGTTCTCCTGTGAGTCTAGATTTTCGAATCCGATGCAAAAATGATAGTTAATTGTAACGTTCAGCTCCTTCTAATGACGATGGAACACTCAAATTGCGTCGAGATTCAATACATCGTCCTCCAGCCGACTTGTCTCCAAGGGTCTATTGCTGCCTCGGGCACCTTATGGTCGTTCTCCTGTGAGTCTAGATTTTCGAATCCGACGCAAAAATGATAGTTAATTGTAACGTTCAGGGCCTTCTAATGACGATGGAACACTCAAATTGCGTCGAGATACAATACATCGTCCTCCAGCCGACTTGTCTCCAAGGATCTAATGCTGCCTCCGGCACTTTATGGTCGTTCTCTTGTAATTCTAGATTTTCGAATCCGTCGCAAAAATGATAGTTAATTGTAACGTTCAGGGCCGCCTAATGACGATGGAACTCTCAAATTGCGTCGAGATTCAATACTTCGTCCTCCAGCCGACTTGTCTCCAAGGGTCTATTGCTGCCTCGGGCAACTTATGGTCGTTCTCCTGTGAGTCTAGATTTTCGAACCCGACGCTAAAATGATAGTTAATTGTAACGTTCAGGGCCTCCTAATGCCGATGGAACACTCAAATTGCGTCGAGATTCAATACATCGGCCTCCAGCCGACTTGTCTCCAAGGGTCTATTGCTGCCTCGGGCACCTTATGGTCGTTGTCCTGTGAGTCTAGATTTTCGAATCCGACGCAAAAATGATAGTTAATTGTAACGTTCAGGGCCTTCTAATGACGATGGAACACTCAAATTGCGTCGAGAGTCAATACATCGGCCTCCAGCCTACTTGTCTCCAAGGGGATATCGCTGCCTCGGGCACCACATGGTCCTTCTCCTGTGAGTCTAGATTTTCGAATCCGACGCAAAAATGATAGTGAATTGTAACGTTCAGCGCCTCCTAATGACAATAGAAGACTCAAATTGCGTCGCGATCCAATACATCGTCCTCCAGCCGACTTGTCTCCAAGGGTCTATTGCCGCCTCGGGCACCTTATGGTCGTTCTCCTGTGAGTCTAGATTTTCGAATCCGACGCAAAAATGATAGTGAATTGTAACGTTCAGAGCCTCCTAATGACGATAGAAGACTCAAATTGCGTCGCGATCCAATACATCGTCCTCCAGCCGACTTGTCTCCAAGGGTCTATTGCTGCCTCGGGCACCTTATGGTCGTTCTCCTGTGAGTTTAGATTATCGAATCCGACGCAAAAATGATAGTTAATTGTAAGGTTTAGGGCCTCCTAATGACGATGGGACACTCAAATTGCGTCGAGATTCAATACATCGTCCTCCAGCCGACTTGTCTCCAAGGGGATATTGCTGTCTCGGGCACAATATGATCCTTCTCCTGTGAGTCTAGATTTTCGAATCCGACGCAAAAATGATAGTGAATTGTAACGTTCAGCGCCTCCTAATGACGATAGAAGACTCAAATTGCGTCGCGATCCAATACATCGTCCTCCAGCCGACTTGTCTCCAAGGGTCTATTGCTGCCTCGGGCACCTTATGGTCGTTCTCCTGTGAGTCTAGATTTTCGAATCCGACGCAAAAATGGTAGTTAATTGTAACGTTCAGGGCCTTCTAATGACGATGGAACACTCAAATTGCGTCGAGATACAATACATCGTCCTCCAGCCGACTTGTCTCCAAGGATCTAATGCTGCCTCGGGCACTTTATGGTCGTTCTCTTGTAATTCTAGATTTTCGAATCCGACGCAAAAATGATAGTTAATTGTAACGTTCAGGGCCGCCTAATGACGATGGAACTCTCAAATTGCGTCGAGATTCAATACATCGTCCTCCAGCCGACTTGTCTCCAAGGGTCTATTGCTGCCTCGGGCACCTTATGGTCGTTCTCCTGTGAGTCTAGATTTTCGAACCCGACGCTAAAATGATAGTTAATTGTAACGTTCAGGGCCTCCTAATGCCGATGGAACACTCAAATTGCGTCGAGATTCAATACATCGGCCTCCAGCCGACTTGTCTCCAAGGGTCTATTGCTGCCTCGGGCACCTTATGGTCGTTCTCCTGTGAGTCTAGATTTTCGAACCCGACGCAAAAATGATAGTTAATTGTAACGTTCAGGGCCTCCTAATGCCGATGGAACACTCAAATTGCGTCGAGATTCAATTCATCGGCCTCCAGCCGACTTGTCTCCAAGGGTCTATTGCTGCATCGGGCACCTTATGGTCGTTCTCCTGTGAGTCTGGATTTTCGAATCCGACGGAAAAATGATAGTTAATTGTAACGTTCAGGGCCTTGTAATGGCGATGGAACTCTCAAATTGTGTCGAGATTCAATACATCGGCCTCCAGCCGACTTGTCTCCAAGGGTCTATTGCTGCCTCGGGCACCTTATGGTCGTTCTCCTGTGAGTTTAGATTATCGAATCCGACGCAAAAATGATCGTTAATTATAACGTTCAGGGCCTCCTAATGCCGATGGAACACTCAAATTATGTCGAGATTCAATACATCGGCCTCCAGCCGACTTGTCTCCAAGGGGATATCGCTGCCTCGGGCACCACATGGTCCTTCTCCTGTGGATCTAGATTTTCGAATCCGACGCAAAAATGATAGTGAATTGTAACGTTCAGCGCCTCCTAATGACGATAGAAGACTCAAATTGCGTGGCGATCCTATACATCGTCCTCCAGCCGACTTTTCTCTAAGGGTCTATTGCTGCCTCGGGCACCTTATGGTCGTTCTCCTGTGAGTCTAGATTTTCGAATCCGACGCAAAAATGATAGTTAATTGTAACGTTCAGGGCCTTCTAATGACGATGGAACACTCAAATTGCGTCGAGATTCAATACATCGTCCTCCAGCCGACTTGTCTCCAAGGGTCTATTGCTGCCTCGGGCACCACATGGTCCTTCTCCTGTGAGTCTAGATTTTCGAATCCGACGCAAAAATGATAGTGAATTGTAACGTTCAGCGCCTCCTAATGACGACAGAAGCCTCAAATTGAGTCGCGATCCAATACATCGTCCTCCAGCCGACTTGTCTCCAAGGGTCTATTGCTGCCTCGGGCACCTTATGGTCGTTCTCCTGTGAGTCTAGATTTTCGAATCCGACGCAAAAATGATAGTTAATTGTAACGTTCAGGGCCTCCTAATGCCGATGGAACACTCAAATTTCGTCGAGATTCAATACATCGGACTCCAGCCGACTTGTCTCCAAGGGTCTATTGCTGCCTTGGGCACTTTATGGTCGTTCTCCTGTGAGTCTAGATTTTCGAATCCGACGCAAAAATGATAGTGAATTGTAACGTTCAGCGCCTCCTAATGACGATAGAAGACTCAAATTGCGTCGCGATCCAATACATCGTCCTCCAGCCGACTCTTCTCCAAGGGTCTATTGCTGCCTCGGGCACCTTATGGTCGTTCTCCTGTGAGTCTAGATTTTCGAATCCGATGCAAAAATGATAGTTAATTGTAACGTTCAGGGCCTTCTAATGACGATGGAACACTCAAATTGCGTCGAGATTCAATACATCGTCCTCCAGCCGACTTGTCTCCAAGGGTCTATTGCTGCCTCGGGCACCTTATGGTCGTTCTCCTGTGAGTCTAGATTTTCGAATCCGACGCAAAAATGATAGTTAATTGTAACGTTCAGGGCCTTCTAATGACGATGGAACACTCAAATTGCGTCGAGATACAATACATCGTCCTCCAGCCGACTTGTCTCCAAGGATCTAATGCTGCCTCCGGCACTTTATGGTCGTTCTCTTGTAATTCTAGATTTTCGAATCCGTCGCAAAAATGATAGTTAATTGTAACGTTCAGGGCCGCCTAATGACGATGGAACTCTCAAATTGCGTCGAGATTCAATACTTCGTCCTCCAGCCGACTTGTCTCCAAGGGTCTATTGCTGCCTCGGGCACCTTATGGTCGTTCTCCTGTGAGTCTAGATTTTCGAACCCGACGCTAAAATGATAGTTAATTGTAACGTTCAGGGCCTCCTAATGCCGATGGAACACTCAAATTGCGTCGAGATTCAATACATCGGCCTCCAGCCGACTTGTCGCCAAGGGTCTATTGCTGCCTCGGGCACCTTATGGTCGTTGTCCTGTGAGTCTAGATTTTCGAATCCGACGCAAAAATGATAGTTAATTGTAACGTTCAGGGCCTTCTAATGACGATGGAACACTCAAATTGCGTCGAGAGTCAATACATCGGCCTCCAGCCTACTTGTCTCCAAGGGGATATCGCTGCCTCGGGCACCACATGGTCCTTCTCCTGTGAGTCTAGATTTTCGAATCCGACGCAAAAATGATAGTGAATTGTAACGTTCAGCGCCTCCTAATGACAATAGAAGACTCAAATTGCGTCGCGATCCAATACATCGTCCTCCAGCCGACTTGTCTCCAAGGGTATATTGCCGCCTCGGGCACCTTATGGTCGTTCTCCTGTGAGTCTAGATTTTCGAATCCGACGCAAAAATGATAGTGAATTGTAACGTTCAGAGCCTCCTAATGACGATAGAAGACTCAAATTGCGTCGCGATCCAATACATCGTCCTCCAGCCGACTTGTCTCCAAGGGTCTATTGCTGCCTCGGGCACCTTATGGTCGTTCTCCTGTGAGTTTAGATTATCGAATCCGACGCAAAAATGATAGTTAATTGTAAGGTTTAGGGCCTCCTAATGACGATGGGACACTCAAATTGCGTCGAGATTCAATACATCGTCCTCCAGCCGACTTGTCTCCAAGGGGATATTGCTGTCTCGGGCACAATATGATCCTTCTCCTGTGAGTCTAGATTTTCGAATCCGACGCAAAAATGATAGTGAATTGTAACGTTCAGCGCCTCCTAATGACGATAGAAGACTCAAATTGCGTCGCGATCCAATACATCGTCCTCCAGCCGACTTGTCTCCAAGGGTCTATTGCTGCCTCGGGCACCTTATGGTCGTTCTCCTGTGAGTCTAGATTTTCGAATCCGACGCAAAAATGGTAGTTAATTGTAACGTTCAGGGCCTTCTAATGACGATGGAACACTCAAATTGCGTCGAGATACAATACATCGTCCTCCAGCCGACTTGTCTCCAAGGATCTAATGCTGCCTCGGGCACTTTATGGTCGTTCTCTTGTAATTCTAGATTTTCGAATCCGACGCAAAAATGATAGTTAATTGTAACGTTCAGGGCCGCCTAATGACGATGGAACTCTCAAATTGCGTCGAGATTCAATACATCGTCCTCCAGCCGACTTGTCTCCAAGGGTCTATTGCTGCCTCGGGCACCTTATGGTCGTTCTCCTGTGAGTCTAGATTTTCGAACCCGACGCTAAAATGATAGTTAATTGTAACGTTCAGGGCCTCCTAATGCCGATGGAACACTCAAATTGCGTCGAGATTCAATACATCGGCCTCCAGCCGACTTGTCTCCAAGGGTCTATTGCTGCCTCGGGCACCTTATGGTCGTTCTCCTGTGAGTCTAGATTTTCGAACCCGACGCAAAAATGATAGTTAATTGTAACGTTCAGGGCCTCCTAATGCCGATGGAACACTCAAATTGCGTCGAGATTCAATTCATCGGCCTCCAGCCGACTTGTCTCCAAGGGTCTATTGCTGCATCGGGCACCTTATGGTCGTTCTCCTGTGAGTCTGGATTTTCGAATCCGACGGAAAAATGATAGTTAATTGTAACGTTCAGGGCCTTGTAATGGCGATGGAACTCTCAAATTGTGTCGAGATTCAATACATCGGCCTCCAGCCGACTTGTCTCCAAGGGTCTATTGCTGCCTCGGGCACCTTATGGTCGTTCTCCTGTGAGTTTAGATTATCGAATCCGACGCAAAAATGATCGTTAATTATAACGTTCAGGGCCTCCTAATGCCGATGGAACACTCAAATTATGTCGAGATTCAATACATCGGCCTCCAGCCGACTTGTCTCCAAGGGGATATCGCTGCCTCGGGCACCACATGGTCCTTCTCCTGTGGATCTAGATTTTCGAATCCGACGCAAAAATGATAGTGAATTGTAACGTTCAGCGCCTCCTAATGACGATAGAAGACTCAAATTGCGTGGCGATCCTATACATCGTCCTCCAGCCGACTTTTCTCCAAGGGTCTATTGCTGCCTCGGGCACCTTATGGTCGTTCTCCTGTGAGTCTAGATTTTCGAATCCGACGCAAAAATGATAGTTAATTGTAACGTTCAGGGCCTTCTAATGACGATGGAACACTCAAATTGCGTCGAGATTCAATACATCGTCCTCCAGCCGACTTGTCTCCAAGGGTCTATTGCTGCCTCGGGCACCACATGGTCCTTCTCCTGTGAGTCTAGATTTTCGAATCCGACGCAAAAATGATAGTGAATTGTAACGTTCAGCGCCTCCTAATGACGATAGAAGACTCAAATTGAGTCGCGATCCAATACATCGTCCTCCAGCCGACTTGTCTCCAAGGGTCTATTGCTGCCTCGGACACCTTATGGTCGTTCTCCTGTGAGTCTAGATTTTCGAATCCGACGCAAAAATGATAGTTAATTGTAACGTTCAGGGCCTCCTAATGCCGATGGAACACTCAAATTGCGTCGAGATTCAATACATCGGCCTCCAGCCGACTTGTCTCCAAGGGTCTATTGCTGCCTTGGGCACTTTATGGTCGTTCTCCTGTGAGTCTAGATTTTCGAATCCGACGCAAAAATGATAGTGAATTGTAACGTTCAGCGCCTCCTAATGACGATAGAAGACTCAAATTGCGTCGCGATCCAATACATAGTCCTCCAGCCGACTTGTCTCCAAGGGTCTATTGCTGCCTCGGGCACCTTATGGTCGTTCTCCTGTGAGTCTAGATTTTCGAATCCGACGCAAAAATGATAGTGAATTGTAACGTTCAGCGCCTCCTAATGACGATAGAAGACTCAAATTGCGTGGCGATCCTATACATCGTCCTCCAGCCGACTCTTCTCCAAGGGTCTATTGCTGCCTCGGGCACCTTATGGTCGTTCTCCTGTGAGTCTAGATTTTCGAATCCGATGCAAAAATGATAGTTAATTGTAACGTTCAGGGCCTTCTAATGACGATGGAACACTCAAATTGCGTCGAGATTCAATACATCGTCCTCCAGCCGACTTGTCTCCAAGGGTCTATTGCTGCCTCGGGCACCACATGGTCCTTCTCCTGTGAGTCTAGATTTTCGAATCCGACGCAAAAATGATAGTGAATTGTAACGTTCAGGGCCTTCTAATGACGATGGAACACTCAAATTGCGTCGAGATTCAATACATCGTCCTCCAGCCGACTTGTCTCCAAGGGTCTATTGCTGCCTCGGGCACCTTATGGTCGTTCTCCTGTGAGTCTAGATTTTCGAATCCGACGCAAAAATGATAGTTAATTGTAACGTTCAGGGCCTTCTAATGACGATGGAACACTCAAATTGCGTCGAGATACAATACATCGTCCTCCAGCCGACTTGTCTCCAAGGATCTAATGCTGCCTCTGGCACTTTATGGTCGTTCTCTTGTAATACTAGATTTTCGAATCCGACGCAAAAATGATAGTTAATTGTAACGTTCAGGGCCGCCTAATGACGATGGAACTCTCAAATTGCGTCGAGATTCAATACTTCGTCCTCCAGCCGACTTGTCTCCAAGGGTCTATTGCTGCCTCGGGCACCTTATGGTCGTTCTCCTGTGAGTCTAGATTTTCGAACCCGACGCTAAAATGATAGTTAATTGTAACGTTCAGGGCCTCCTAATGCCGATGGAACACTCAAATTGCGTCGAGATTCAATACATCGGCCTCCAGCCGACTTGTCTCCAAGGGTCTATTGCTGCCTCGGGCACTTTATGGTCGTTCTCCTGTGAGTCTAGATTTTCGAATCCGACGCAAAAATGATAGTTAATTATAACGTTCAGGGCCTCCTAATGCCGATGGAACACTCAAATTGCTTCGAGATTCAATACATCGGCCTCCAGCCTACTTGTCTCCAAGGGGATATCGCTGCCTCGGGCACCACCGGGTCCTTCTCCTGTGAGTCTAGATTTTCGAATCCGACGCAAAAATGATAGTGAATTGTAACGTTCAGCGCCTCCTAATGACGATAGAAGACTCAAATTGCGTCGCGATCCAATACATCGTCCTCCAGCCGACTTGTCTCCAAGGGTCTATTGCTGCCTCGGGCACCTTATGGTCGTTCTCCTGTGAGTCTAGATTTTCGAATCCGACGCAAAAATGATAGTTAATTGTAACGTTCAGGGCCTTCTAATGACGATGGAACACTCAAATTGCGTCGAGATACAATACATCGTCCTCCAGCCGACTTGTCTCCAAGGATCTAATGCTGCCTCTGGCACTTTATGGTCGTTCTCTTGTAATTCTAGATTTTCGAATCCGACGCAAAAATGATAGTTAATTGTAACGTTCAGGGCCGCCTAATGACGATGGAACTCTCAAATTGCGTCGAGATTCAATACATCGTCCTCCAGCCGACTTGTCTCCAAGGGTCTATTGCTGCCTCGGGCACCTTATGGTCGTTCTCCTGTGAGTCTAGATTTTCGAACCCGACGCTAAAATGATAGTTAATTATAATGTTCAGGGCCTCCTAATGCCGATGGAACACTCAAATTGCGTCGAGATTCAATACATCGGCCTCCAGCCGACTTGTCTCCAAGGGTCTATTGCTGCCTCGGGCACCTTATGGTCGTTCTCCTGTGAGTCTAGATTTTCGAACCCGACGCAAAAATGATAGTTAATTGTAACGTTCAGGGCCTCCTAATGCCGATGGAACACTCAAATTGCGTCGAGATTCAATTCATCGGCCTCCAGCCGACTTGTCTCCAAGGGTCTATTGCTGCAACGGGCACCTTATGGTCGTTCTCCTGTGTGTCTGGATTTTCGAATCCGACGGAAAAATGATAGTTAATTGTAACGTTCAGGGCCTTGTAAAGGCGATGGAACTCTCAAATTGTGTCGAGATTCAATACATCGGCCTCCAGCCGACTTGTCTCCAAGGGTCTATTGCTGCCTCGGGCACCTTATGGTCGTTCTCCTGTGAGTTTAGATTATCGAATCCGACGCAAAAATGATCGTTAATTATAACGTTCAGGGCCTCCTAATGCCGATGGAACACTCAAATTATGTCGAGATTCAATACATCGGCCTCCAGCCGACTTGTCTCCAAGGGTCTATTGCTGCCTCGGGCACCTTATGGTCGTTGTCCTGTGAGTCTAGATTTTCGAATCCGACGCAAAAATGATAGTTAATTGTAACGTTCAGGGCCTTCTAATGACGATAGAAGACTCAAATTGCATGGCGATCCTATACATCGTCCTCCAGCCGACTTTTCTCCAAGGGTCTATTGCTGCCTCGGGCACCTTATGGTCGTTCTCCTGTGAGTCTAGATTTTCGAATCCGACGCAAAAATGATAGTTAATTGTAACGTTCAGGGCCTTCTAATGACGATGGAACACTCAAATTGCGTCGAGATTCAATACATCGGCCTCCAGCCGACTTGTCTCCAAGGGGATATCGCTGCCTCGGGCACCACATGGTCCTTCTCCTGTGGATCTAGATTTTCGAATCCGACGCAAAAATGATAGTGAATTGTAACGTTCAGCGCCTCCTAATGACGATAGAAGACTCAAATTGCGTGGCGATCCTATACATCGTCCTCCAGCCGACTTTTCTCCAAGGGTCTATTGCTGCCTCGGGCACCTTATGGTCGTTCTCCTGTGAGTCTAGATTTTCGAATCCGACGCAAAAATGATAGTTAATTGTAACGTTCAGGGCCTTCTAATGACGATGGAACACTCAAATTGCGTCGAGATTCAATACATCGTCCTCCAGCCGACTTGTCTCGAAGGGTCTATTGCTGCCTCGGGCACCACATGGTCCTTCTCCTGTGAGTCTAGATTTTCGAATCCGACGCAAAAATGATAGTGAATTGTAACGTTCAGCGCCTCCTAATGACGATAGAAGCCTCAAATTGCGTCGCGATCCAATACATCGTCCTCCAGCCGACTTGTCTCCAAGGGTCTATTGCTGCCTCGGGCACCTTATGGTCGTTCTCCTGTGAGTCTAGATTTTCGAATCCGACGCAAAAATGATAGTTAATTGTAACGTTCAGGGCCTCCTAATGCTGATGGAACACTCAAATTTCGTCGAGATTCAATACATCGGACTCCAGCCGACTTGTCTCCAAGGGTCTATTGCTGCCTTGGGCACTTTATGGTCGTTCTCCTGTGAGTCTAGATTTTCGAATCCGACGCAAAAATGATAGTGAATTGTAACGTTCAGCGCCTCCTAATGACGATAGAAGACTCAAATTGCGTCGCGATCCAATACATCGTCCTCCAGCCGACTCTTCTCCAAGGGTCTATTGCTGCCTCGGGCACCTTATGGTCGTTCTCCTGTGAGTCTAGATTTTCGAATCCGATGCAAAAATGATAGTTAATTGTAACGTTCAGGGCCTTCTAATGACGATGGAACACTCAAATTGCGTCGAGATTCAATACATCGTCCTCCAGCCGACTTGTCTCCAAGGGTCTATTGCTGCCTCGGGCACCATATGGTCGTTCGCCTGTGAGTCTAGATTTTCGAATCCGACGCAAAAATGATAGTTAATTGTAACGTTCAGGGCCTTCTAATGACGATGGAACACTCAAATTGCGTCGAGATACAATACATCGTCCTCCAGCCGACTTGTCTCCAAGGATCTAATGCTGCCTCGGGCACTTTATGGTCGTTCTCTTGTAATTCTAGATTTTCGAATCCGTCGCAAAAATGATAGTTAATTGTAACGTTCAGGGCCGCCTAATGACGATGGAACTCTCAAATTGCGTCGAGATTCAATACTTCGTCCTCCAGCCGACTTGTCTCCAAGGGTCTATTGCTGCCTCGGGCACCTTATGGTCGTTCTCCTGTGAGTCTAGATTTTCGAACCCGACGCTAAAATGATAGTTAATTGTAACGTTCAGGGCCTCCTAATGCCGATGGAACACTCAAATTGCGTCGAGATTCAATACATCGGCCTCCAGCCGACTTGTCTCCAAGGGTCTATTGCTGCCTCGGGCACCTTATGGTCGTTGTCCTGTGAGTCTAGATTTTCGAATCCGACGCAAAAATGATAGTTAATTGTAACGTTCAGGGCCTTCTAATGACGATGGAACACTCAAATTGCGTCGAGAGTCAATACATCGGCCTCCAGCCTACTTGTCTCCAAGGGGATATCGCTGCCTCGGGCACCACATGGTCCTTCTCCTGTGAGTCTAGATTTTCGAATCCGACGCAAAAATGATAGTGAATTGTAACGTTCAGCGCCTCCTAATGACAATAGAAGACTCAAATTGCGTCGCGATCCAATACATCGTCCTCCAGCCGACTTGTCTCCAAGGATCTAATGCTGCCTCGGGCACTTTATGGTCGTTCTCTTGTAATTCTAGATTTTCGAATCCGACGCAAAAATGATAGTTAATTGTAACGTTCAGGGCCGCCTAATGACGATGGAACTCTCAAATTGCGTCGAGATTCAATACATCGTCCTCCAGCCGACTTGTCTCCAAGGGTCTATTGCTGCCTCGGGCACCTTATGGTCGTTCTCCTGTGAGTCTAGATTTTCGAACCCGACGCTAAAATGATAGTTAATTGTAACGTTCAGGGCCTCCTAATGCCGATGGAACACTCAAATTGCGTCGAGATTCAATACATCGGCCTCCAGCCGACTTGTCTCCAAGGGTCTATTGCTGCCTCGGGCACCTTATGGTCGTTCTCCTGTGAGTCTAGATTTTCGAACCCGACGCAAAAATGATAGTTAATTGTAACGTTCAGGGCCTCCTAATGCCGATGGAACACTCAAATTGCGTCGAGATTCAATTCATCGGCCTCCAGCCGACTTGTCTCCAAGGGTCTATTGCTGCATCGGGCACCTTATGGTCGTTCTCCTGTGAGTCTGGATTTTCGAATCCGACGGAAAAATGATAGTTAATTGTAACGTTCAGGGCCTTGTAATGGCGATGGAACTCTCAAATTGTGTCGAGATTCAATACATCGGCCTCCAGCCGACTTGTCTCCAAGGGTCTATTGCTGCCTCGGGCACCTTATGGTCGTTCTCCTGTGAGTTTAGATTATCGAATCCGACGCAAAAATGATCGTTAATTATAGCGTTCAGGGCCTCCTAATGCCGATGGAACACTCAAATTATGTCGAGATTCAATACATCGGCCTCCAGCCGACTTGTCTCCAAGGGGATATCGCTGCCTCGGGCACCACATGGTCCTTCTCCTGTGGATCTAGATTTTCGAATCCGACGCAAAAATGATAGTGAATTGTAACGTTCAGCGCCTCCTAATGACGATAGAAGACTCAAATTGCGTGGCGATCCTATACATCGTCCTCCAGCCGACTTTTCTCCAAGGGTCTATTGCTGCCTCGGGCACCTTATGGTCGTTCTCCTGTGAGTCTAGATTTTCGAATCCGACGCAAAAATGATAGTTAATTGTAACGTTCAGGGCCTTCTAATGACGATGGAACACTCAAATGGCGTCGAGATTCAATACATCGTCGTCCAGCCGACTTGTCTCCAAGGGTCTATTGCTGCCTCGGGCACCACATGGTCCTTCTCCTGTGAGTCTAGATTTTCGAATCCGACGCAAAAATGATAGTGAATTGTAACGTTCAGCGCCTCCTAATGACGATAGAAGACTCAAATTGCGTCGCGATCCAATACATCGTCCTCCAGCCGACTTGTCTCCAAGGGTCTATTGCTGCCTCGGACACCTTATGGTCGTTCTCCTGTGAGTCTAGATTTTCGAATCCGACGCAAAAATGATAGTTAATTGTAACGTTCAGGGCCTCCTAATGCCGATGGAACACTCAAATTGCGTCGAGATTCAATACATCGGCCTCCAGCCGACTTGTCTCCAAGGGTCTATTGCTGCCTTGGGCACTTTATGGTCGTTCTCCTGTGAGTCTAGATTTTCGAATCCGACGCAAAAATGATAGTGAATTGTAACGTTCAGCGCCTCCTAATGACGATAGAAGACTCAAATTGCGTCGCGATCCAATACATAGTCCTCCAGCCGACTTGTCTCCAAGGGTCTATTGCTGCCTCGGGCACCTTATGGTCGTTCTCCTGTGAGTCTAGATTTTCGAATCCGACGCAAAAATGATAGTGAATTGTAACGTTCAGCGCCTCCTAATGACGATAGAAGACTCAAATTGCGTGGCGATCCTATACATCGTCCTCCAGCCGACTCTTCTCCAAGGGTCTATTGCTGCCTCGGGCACCTTATGGTCGTTCTCCTGTGAGTCTAGATTTTCGAATCCGATGCAAAAATGATAGTTAATTGTAACGTTCAGGGCCTTCTAATGACGATGGAACACTCAAATTGCGTCGAGATTCAATACATCGTCCTCCAGCCGACTTGTCTCCAAGGGTCTATTGCTGCCTCGGGCACCATATGGTCGTTCGCCTGTGAGTCTAGATTTTCGAATCCGACGCAAAAATGATAGTTAATTGTAACGTTCAGGGCCTTCTAATGACGATGGAACACTCAAATTGCGTCGAGATACAATACATCGTCCTCCAGCCGACTTGTCTCCAAGGATCTAATGCTGCCTCGGGCACTTTATGGTCGTTCTCTTGTAATTCTAGATTTTCGAATCCGTCGCAAAAATGATAGTTAATTGTAACGTTCAGGGCCGCCTAATGACGATGGAACTCTCAAATTGCGTCGAGATTCAATACTTCGTCCTCCAGCCGACTTGTCTCCAAGGGTCTATTGCTGCCTCGGGCACCTTATGGTCGTTCTCCTGTGAGTCTAGATTTTCGAACCCGACGCTAAAATGATAGTTAATTGTAACGTTCAGGGCCTCCTAATGCCGATGGAACACTCAAATTGCGTCGAGATTCAATACATCGGCCTCCAGCCGACTTGTCTCCAAGGGTCTATTGCTGCCTCGGGCACCTTATGGTCGTTGTCCTGTGAGTCTAGATTTTCGAATCCGACGCAAAAATGATAGTTAATTGTAACGTTCAGGGCCTTCTAATGACGATGGAACACTCAAATTGCGTCGAGAGTCAATACATCGGCCTCCAGCCTACTTGTCTCCAAGGGGATATCGCTGCCTCGGGCACCACATGGTCCTTCTCCTGTGAGTCTAGATTTTCGAATCCGACGCAAAAATGATAGTGAATTGTAACGTTCAGCGCCTCCTAATGACAATAGAAGACTCAAATTGCGTCGCGATCCAATACATCGTCCTCCAGCCGACTTGTCTCCAAGGATCTAATGCTGCCTCGGGCACTTTATGGTCGTTCTCTTGTAATTCTAGATTTTCGAATCCGACGCAAAAATGATAGTTAATTGTAACGTTCAGGGCCGCCTAATGACGATGGAACTCTCAAATTGCGTCGAGATTCAATACATCGTCCTCCAGCCGACTTGTCTCCAAGGGTCTATTGCTGCCTCGGGCACCTTATGGTCGTTCTCCTGTGAGTCTAGATTTTCGAACCCGACGCTAAAATGATAGTTAATTGTAACGTTCAGGGCCTCCTAATGCCGATGGAACACTCAAATTGCGTCGAGATTCAATACATCGGCCTCCAGCCGACTTGTCTCCAAGGGTCTATTGCTGCCTCGGGCACCTTATGGTCGTTCTCCTGTGAGTCTAGATTTTCGAACCCGACGCAAAAATGATAGTTAATTGTAACGTTCAGGGCCTCCTAATGCCGATGGAACACTCAAATTGCGTCGAGATTCAATTCATCGGCCTCCAGCCGACTTGTCTCCAAGGGTCTATTGCTGCATCGGGCACCTTATGGTCGTTCTCCTGTGAGTCTGGATTTTCGAATCCGACGGAAAAATGATAGTTAATTGTAACGTTCAGGGCCTTGTAATGGCGATGGAACTCTCAAATTGTGTCGAGATTCAATACATCGGCCTCCAGCCGACTTGTCTCCAAGGGTCTATTGCTGCCTCGGGCACCTTATGGTCGTTCTCCTGTGAGTTTAGATTATCGAATCCGACGCAAAAATGATCGTTAATTATAGCGTTCAGGGCCTCCTAATGCCGATGGAACACTCAAATTATGTCGAGATTCAATACATCGGCCTCCAGCCGACTTGTCTCCAAGGGGATATCGCTGCCTCGGGCACCACATGGTCCTTCTCCTGTGGATCTAGATTTTCGAATCCGACGCAAAAATGATAGTGAATTGTAACGTTCAGCGCCTCCTAATGACGATAGAAGACTCAAATTGCGTGGCGATCCTATACATCGTCCTCCAGCCGACTTTTCTCCAAGGGTCTATTGCTGCCTCGGGCACCTTATGGTCGTTCTCCTGTGAGTCTAGATTTTCGAATCCGACGCAAAAATGATAGTTAATTGTAACGTTCAGGGCCTTCTAATGACGATGGAACACTCAAATGGCGTCGAGATTCAATACATCGTCGTCCAGCCGACTTGTCTCCAAGGGTCTATTGCTGCCTCGGGCACCACATGGTCCTTCTCCTGTGAGTCTAGATTTTCGAATCCGACGCAAAAATGATAGTGAATTGTAACGTTCAGCGCCTCCTAATGACGATAGAAGACTCAAATTGCGTCGCGATCCAATACATCGTCCTCCAGCCGACTTGTCTCCAAGGGTCTATTGCTGCCTCGGACACCTTATGGTCGTTCTCCTGTGAGTCTAGATTTTCGAATCCGACGCAAAAATGATAGTTAATTGTAACGTTCAGGGCCTCCTAATGCCGATGGAACACTCAAATTGCGTCGAGATTCAATACATCGGCCTCCAGCCGACTTGTCTCCAAGGGTCTATTGCTGCCTTGGGCACTTTATGGTCGTTCTCCTGTGAGTCTAGATTTTCGAATCCGACGCAAAAATGATAGTGAATTGTAACGTTCAGCGCCTCCTAATGACGATAGAAGACTCAAATTGCGTCGCGATCCAATACATAGTCCTCCAGCCGACTTGTCTCCAAGGGTCTATTGCTGCCTCGGGCACCTTATGGTCGTTCTCCTGTGAGTCTAGATTTTCGAATCCGACGCAAAAATGATAGTGAATTGTAACGTTCAGCGCCTCCTAATGACGATAGAAGACTCAAATTGCGTGGCGATCCTATACATCGTCCTCCAGCCGACTCTTCTCCAAGGGTCTATTGCTGCCTCGGGCACCTTATGGTCGTTCTCCTGTGAGTCTACATTTTCGAATCCGATGCAAAAATGATAGTTAATTGTAACGTTCAGGGCCTTCTAATGACGATGGAACACTCAAATTGCGTCGAGATTCAATACATCGTCCTCCAGCCGACTTGTCTCCAAGGGTCTATTGCTGCCTCGGGCACCACATGGTCCTTCTCCTGTGAGTCTAGATTTTCGAATCCGACGCAAAAATGATAGTGAATTGTAACGTTCAGGGCCTTCTAATGACGATGGAACACTCAAATTGCGTCGAGATTCAATACATCGTCCTCCAGCCGACTTGTCTCCAAGGGTCTATTGCTGCCTCGGGCACCTTATGGTCGTTCTCCTGTGAGTCTAGATTTTCGAATCCGACGCAAAAATGATAGTTAATTGTAACGTTCAGGGCCTTCTAATGACGATGGAACACTCAAATTGCGTCGAGATACAATACATCGTCCTCCAGCCGACTTGTCTCCAAGGATCTAATGCTGCCTCGGGCACTTTATGGTCGTTCTCTTGTAATACTAGATTTTCGAATCCGACGCAAAAATGATAGTTAATTGTAACGTTCAGGGCCGCCTAATGACGATGGAACTCTCAAATTGCGTCGAGATTCAATACTTCGTCCTCCAGCCGACTTGTCTCCAAGGGTCTATTGCTGCCTCGGGCACCTTATGGTCGTTCTCCTGTGAGTCTAGATTTTCGAACCCGACGCTAAAATGATAGTTAATTGTAACGTTCAGGGCCTCCTAATGCCGATGGAACACTCAAATTGCGTCGAGATTCAATACATCGGCCTCCAGCCGACTTGTCTCCAAGGGTCTATTGCTGCCTCGGGCACCTTATGGTCGTTCTCCTGTGAGTCTAGATTTTCGAACCCGACGCAAAAATGATAGTTAATTGTAACGTTCAGGGCCTCCTAATGCCGATGGAACACTCAAATTGCGTCGAGATTCAATACATCGGCCTCCAGCCGACTTGTCTCCAAGGGTCTATTGCTGCATCGGGCACTTTATGGTCGTTCTCCTGTGAGTCTAGATTTTCGAATCCGACGCAAAAATGATAGTTAATTATAACGTTCAGGGCCTCCTAATGCCGATGGAACACTCAAATTGCGTCGAGATTCAATACATCGGCCTCCAGCCTACTTGTCTCCAAGGGGATATCGCTGCCTCGGGCACCACCGGGTCCTTCTCCTGTGAGTCTAGATTTTCGAATCCGACGCAAAAATGATAGTGAATTGTAACGTTCAGCGCCTCCTAATGACGATAGAAGACTCAAATTGCGTCGCGATCCAATACATCGTCCTCCAGCCGACTTGTCTCCAAGGGTCTATTGCTGCCTCGGGCACCTTATGGTCGTTCTCCTGTGAGTCTAGATTTTCGAACCCGACGCTAAAATGATAGTTAATTATAATGTTCAGGGCCTCCTAATGCCGATGGAACACTCAAATTGCGTCGAGATTCAATACATCGGCCTCCAGCCGACTTGTCTCCAAGGGTCTATTGCTGCCTCGGGCACCTTATGGTCGTTGTCCTGTGAGTCTAGATTTTCGAATCCGACGCAAAAATGATAGTTAATTGTAACGTTCAGGGCCTTCTAATGACGATGGAACACTCAAATTGCGTCGAGATTCAATACATCGGTCTCCAGCCTACTTGTCTCCAAGGGGATATCGCTGCCTCGGGCACCACATGGTCCTTCTCCTGTGGATCTAGATTTTCGAATCCGACGCAAAAATGATAGTGAATTGTAACGTTCAGCGCCTCCTAATGACGATAGAAGACTCAAATTGCGTGGCGATCCTATACATCGTCCTCCAGCCGACTTTTCTCCAAGGGTCTATTGCTGCCTCGGGCACCGTATGGTCGTTCTCCTGTGAGTCTAGATTTTCGAATCCGACGCAAAAATGATAGTTAATTGTAACGTTCAGGGCCTTCTAATGACGATGGAACACTCAAATTGCGTCGAGATTCAATACATCGTCCTCCAGCCGACTTGTCTCCAAGGGTCTATTGCTGCCTCGGGCACCACATGGTCCTTCTCCTGTGAGTCTAGATTTTCGAATCCGACGCAAAAATGATAGTGAATTGTAACGTTCAGCGCCTCCTAATGACGATAGAAGACTCAAATTGCGTCGCGATCCAATACATCGTCCTCCAGCCGACTTGTCTCCAAGGGTCTATTGCTGCCTCGGGCACCTTATGGTCGTTCTCCTGTGAGTCTAGATTTTCGAATCCGACGCTAAAATGATAGTTAATTGTAACGGTCAGGGCCTCCTAATGCCGATGGAACACTCAAATTGCGTCGAGATTCAATACATCGGCCTCCAGCCGACTTGTCTCCAAGGGTCTATTGCTGCCTCGGGCACCTTATGGTCGTTCTCCTGTGAGTTTAGATTATCGAATCCGACGCAAAAATGATATTTAATTACAACGTTCAGGGCCTCCTAATGCCGATGGAACACTCAAATTGCGTCGAGATTCAATACATCGGCCTCCAGGCTACTTGTCTCCAAGGGGATATCGCTGCCTCGGGCACCACATGGTCCTTCTCCTGTGAGTCTAGATTTTCGAATTCGACGCAAAAATGATAGTGAATTGTAACGTTCAGCGCCTCCTAATGACGATAGAAGACTCAAACTGCGTCGCGATCCAATACATCGTCCTCCAGCCGACTTGTCTCCAAGGGTCTATTGCTGCCTCGAGCACCTTATGGTCGTCGTCCTGTGAGTCTAGATTTTCGAATCCGACGCAAAAATGATAGTTAATTGTAACGTTCAGGGCCTTCTAATGACGATGGAACACTCAAATTGCGTCGAGATTCAATACATCGGCCTCCAGCCGACTTGTCTCCAAAGGGATATCGCTGCCTCGGGCACCACATGGTCCTTCTCCTGTGAGTCTAGATTTTCGAATCCGACGCAAAAATGATAGTGAATTGTAACGTTCAGCGCCTCCTAATGACGATAGAAGACTCAAATTGCGTCGCGATCCAATACATCGTCCTCCAGCCGACTTGTCTCCAAGGGTCTATTGCTGCCACGGGCACCTTATGGTCGTTCTCCTGTGAGTCTAGATTTTCGAATCCGACGCAAAAATGATAGTTAATTGTAACGTTCAGGGCCTTGTAATGACGATGGAACACTCAAATTGCGTCGAGATACAATACATCGTCCTCCAGCCGACTTGTCTCCAAGGATCTAATGCTGCCTCGGGCACTTTATGGTCGTTCTCTTGTAATTCTAGATTTTCGAATCCGACGCAAAAATGATAGTTAATTGTAACGTTCAGGGCCGCCTAATGACGATGGAACTCTCAAATTGCGTCGAGATTCAACACATCGTCCTCCAGCCGACTTGTCTCCAAGGGTCTATTGCTGCCTCGGGCACCTTATGGTCGTTCTCCTGTGAGTCTAGATTTTCGAACCCGACGCAAAAATGATAGTTAATTATAACGTTCAGGGCCTCCTACTGCCGCTGGAACACTCAAATTGCGTCGAGATTCAATACATCGGCCTCCAGCCGACTTGTCTCCAAGGGTCTATTGCTGCCTCGGGCACCTTATGGTCGTTCTCCTGTGAGTCTAGATTTTCGAACCCGACGCAAAAATGATAGTTAATTGTAACGTTCAGGGCCTCCTAATGCCGATGGAACACTCAAATTGCGTCGAGATTCAATACATCGGCCTCCAGCCGACTTGTCTCCAAGGGTCTATTGCTGCATCGGGCACCTTATGGTCGTTGTCCTGTGAGTCTAGATTTTCGAATCCGACGCAAAAATTATAGTTAATTGTAACGTTCAGGGCCTTCCAATGACGATGGAACACTCAAATTGCGTCGAGATTCAATACATCGTCCTCCAGCCGACTTGTCTCCAAGGGTCTATTGCTGCCTCGGGCACCTTATGGTCGTTCTGCTGTGAGTCTAGATTTTCGAATCCGACGCAAAAATGATAGTTAATTGTAACGTTCAGGGCCTTGTAATGACGATGGAACACTCAAATTGCGTCGAGATTCAATACATCGGCCTCCAGCCGACTTGTCTCCAAGGGTCTATTGCTGCCTCGGGCACCTTATGGTCGTTGTCCTGTGAGTCTAGATTTTCGAATCCGACGCAAAAATGATAGTTAATTGTAACGTTCAGGGCCTCCTAATGACGATGGAACACTCAAATTGCGTCGAGATTCAATACATCGGCCTCCAGCCTACTTGTCTCCAAAGGGATATCGCTGCCTCGGGCACCACATGGTCCTTCTCCTGTGAGTCTAGATTTTCGAATCCGACGCAAAAATGATAGTGAATTGTAACGTTCAGCGCCTCCTAATGACGATAGAAGACTCAAATTGCGTCGCGATCCAATACATCGTCCTCCAGCCGACTTGTCTCCAAGGGTCTATTGCTGCCACGGGCACCTTATGGTCGTTCTCCTGTGAGTCTAGATTTTCGAATCCGACGCAAAAATGATAGTTAATTGTAACGTTCAGGGCCTTGTAATGACGATGGAACACTCAAATTGTGTCGAGATACAATACATCGTCCTCCAGCCGACTTGTCTCCAAGGATCTAATGCTGCCTCGGGCACTTTATGGTCGTTCTCTTGTAATTCTAGATTTTCGAATCCGACGCAAAAATGATAGTTAATTGTAACGTTCAGGGCCGCCTAATGACAATGGAACTCTCAAATTGCGTCGAGATTCAACACATCGTCCTCCAGCCGACTTGTCTCCAAGGGTCTATTGCTGCCTCGGGCACCTTATGGTCGTTCTCCTGTGAGTCTAGATTTTCGAACCCGACGCAAAAATGATAGTTAATTATAACGTTCAGGGCCTCCTACTGCCGCTGGAACACTCAAATTGCGTCGAGATTCAATACATCGGCCTCCAGCCGACTTGTCTCCAAGGGTCTATTGCTGCCTCGGGCACCTTATGGTCGTTCTCCTGTGAGTCTAGATTTTCGAACCCGACGCAAAAATGATAGTTAATTGTAACGTTCAGGGCCTCCTAATGCCGATGGAACACTCAAATTGCGTCGAGATTCAATACATCGGCCTCCAGCCGACTTGTCTCCAAGGGTCTATTGCTGCATCGGGCACCTTATGGTCGTTGTCCTGTGAGTCTAGATTTTCGAATCCGACGCAAAAATGATAGTTAATTGTAACGTTCAGGGCCTTCCAATGACGATGGAACACTCAAATTGCGTCGAGATTCAATACATCGTCCTCCAGCCGACTTGTCTCCAAGGGTCTATTGCTGCCTCGGGCACCTTATGGTCGTTCTGCTGTGAGTCTAGATTTTCGAATCCGACGCAAAAATGATAGTTAATTGTAACGTTCAGGGCCTTGTAATGACGATGGAACACTCAAATTGCGTCGAGATTCAATACATCGGCCTCCAGCCGACTTGTCTCCAAGGGTCTATTGCTGCCTCGGGCACCTTATGGTCGTTGTCCTGTGAGTCTAGATTTTCGAATCCGACGCAAAAATGATAGTTAATTGTAACGTTCAGGGCCTTCTAATGACGATGGAACACTCAAATTGCGTCGAGATACAATACATCGTCCTCCAGCCGACTTGTCTCCAAGGATCTAATGCTGCCTCGGGCACTTTATGGTCGTTCTCTTGTAATTCTAGATTTTCGAATCCGACGCAAAAATGATAGTTAATTGTAACGTTCAGGGCCTCCTAATGCCGATGGAACACTCAAATTGCGTCGAGATTCAATACATCGGCCTCCAGCCGACTTGTCTCCAAGGGTCTATTGCTGCCTCGGGCACCTTATGGTCGTTCTCCTGTGAGTTTAGATTATCGAATCCGACGCAAAAATGATAGTTAATTATAACGTTCAGGGCCTCCTAATGCCGATGGAACACTCAAATTGCGTCGAGATTCAATACATCGGCCTCCAGCCGACTTGTCTCCAAGGGTCTATTGCTGCCTCGGGCACCTTATGGTCGTTGTCCTGTGAGTCTAGATTTTCGAATCCGACGCAAAAATGATAGTTAATTGTAACGTTCAGGGCCTTGTAATGACGATGGAACACTCAAATTGCGTCGAGATTCAATACATCGGCCTCCAGCCTACTTGTCTCCAAGGGGATATCGCTGCCTCGGGCACCACATGGTCCTTCTCCTGTGAGTCTAGATTTTCGAATCCGACGCAAAAATGATAGTTAATTGTAACGTTCAGGGCCTTGTAATGACGATGGAACACTCAAATTGCGTCGAGATACAATACATCGTCCTCCAGCCGACTTGTCTCCAAGGATCTAATGGTGCCTCGGGCACTTTATGGTCGTTCTCTTGTAATTCTAGATTTTCGAATCCGACGCAAAAATGATAATTGTAACGTTCAGGGCCTCCTAATGCCGATGGAACACTCAAATTGCGTCGAGATTCAATACATCGGCCTCCAGCCGACTTGTCTCCAAGGGTCTATTGCTGCCTCGGGCACCTTATGGTCGTTCTCCTGTGAGTTTAGATTATCGAATCCGACGCAAAAATGATAGTTAATTATAACGTTCAGGGCCTCCTAATGCCGATGGAACACTCAAATTGCGTCGAGATTCAATACATCGGCCTCCAGCCGACTTGTCTCCAAGGGTCTATTGCTGCCTCGGGCACCTTATGGTCGTTGTCCTGTGAGTCTAGATTTTCGAATCCGACGCAAAAATGATAGTTAATTGTAACGTTCAGGGCCTTCTAATGACGATGGAACACTCAAATTGCTTCGAGATTCAATACATCGTCCTCCAGCCGACTTGTCTCCAAGGGTCTATTGCTGCCTCGGGCACCTTATGGTCGTTCTCCTGTGAGTCTAGATTTTCGAATCCGACGCAAAAATGATAGTTAATTGTAACGTTCAGGGCCTTGTAATGACGATGGAACACTCAAATTGCGTCGAGATTCAATACATCGGCCTCCAGCCGACTTGTCTCCAAGGGTCTATTGCTGCCTCGGGCACCTTATGGTCGTTGTCCTGTGAGTCTAGATTTTCGAATCCGACGCTAAAATGATAGTTAATTGTAACGTTCAGCGCCTCCTAATGACGATAGAAGACTCAAATTGCGTCGCGATCCAATACATCGTCCTCCAGCCGACTTGTCTCCAAGGGTCTATTGCTGCCTCGGGCACCTTATGGTCGTTCTCCTGTGAGTCTAGATTTTCGAATCCGACGCAAAAATCATAGTTAATTGTAACGTTCAGGGCCTTGTAATGACGATGGAACACTCAAATTGCGTCGAGATTCAATACATCGTCCTCCAGCCGACTTGTCTCCAAGGGTCTATTGCTGCCTCGGGCACCTTATGGTCGTTCTCCTGTGAGTCTAGATTTTCGAACCCGACGCAAAAATGATAGTTAATTGTAACGTTCAGGGCCTCCTAATGCCGATGGAACACTCAAATTGCGTCGAGATTCAATACATCGGCCTCCAGCCGACTTGTCTCCAAGGGTCTATTGCTGCCTCGGGCACCTTATGGTCGTTCTCCTGTGAGTTTAGATTATCGAATCCGACGCAAAAATGATAGTTAATTATAACGTTCAGGGCCTCCTAATGCCGATGGAACACTCAAATTGCGTCGAGATTCAATACATCGGCCTCCAGCCTACTTGTCTCCAAGGGGATATCGCTGCCTCGGGCACCACATGGTCCTTCTCCTGTGAGTCTAGATTTTCGAATCCGACGCAAAAATGATAGTGAATTGTAACGTTCAGCGCCTCCTAATGACGATAGAAGACTGAAATTGCGTCGCGATCCAATACATCGTCCTCCAGCCGACTTGTCTCCAAGGGTCTATTGCTGCCTCGGGCTCCTTATGGTCGTTCTCCTGTGAGTCTAGATTTTCGAATCCGACGCAAAAAATGATAGTTAATTGTAACGTTCAGGGCCTTGTAATGACGATGGAACACTCAAATTGCGTCGAGATACAATACATCGTCCTCCAGCCGACTTGTCTCCAAGGATCTAATGCTCCCTCGGGCACTTTATGGTCGTTCTCTTGTAATTCTAGATTTTCGAATCCGACGCAAAAATGATAGTTAATTGTAACGTTCAGGGCCGCCTAATGACGATGGAACTCTCAAATTGCGTCGAGATTCAATACATCGTCCTCCAGCCAACTTGTCTCCAAGGGTCTATTTCTGCCTCGGGCACCTTATGGTCGTTCTCCTGTGAGTCTAGATTTTCGAACCCGACGCTAAAATGATAGTTAATTGTAACGTTCAGGGCCTCCTAATGCCGATGGAACACTCAAATTGCGTCGAGATTCAATACATCGGCCTCCAGCCGACTTGTCTCCAAGGGTCTATTGCTGCCTCGGGCACCTTATGGTCGTTCTCCTGTGAGTCTAGATTTTCGAACCCGACGCAAGAATGATAGTTAATTGTAACGTTCAGGGCCTCCTAATGCCGATGGAACACTCAAATTGCGTCGAGATTCAATTCATCGGCCTCCAGCCGACTTGTCTCCAAGTGTCTATTGCTGCATCGGGCACCTTATGGTCGTTCTCCTGTGAGTCTAGATTTTCGAATCCGACGGAAAAATGATAGTTAATTGTAACGTTCAGGGCCTTGTAATGACGATGGAACACTCAAATTGCGTCGAGATTCAATACATCGGCCTCCAGCCGACTTGTCTCCAAGGGTCTATTGCTGCCTCGGGCACCTTATGGTCGTTCTCCTGTGAGTTTAGATTATCGAATCCGACGCAAAAATGATCGTTAATTATAACGTTCAGGGCCTCCTAATGCCGATGGAACACTCAAATTATGTCGAGATTCAATACATCGGCCTCCAGCCGACTTGTCTCCAAGGGTCTATTGCTGCCTCGGGCACCTTATGGTCGTTGTCCTGTGAGTCTAGATTTTCGAATCCGACGCAAAAATGATAGTTAATTGTAACGTTCAGGGCCTTCTAATGACGATGGAACACTCAAATTGCGTCGAGATTCAATACATCGGTCTCCAGCCTACTTGTCTCCAAGGGGATATCGCTGCCTCGGGCACCACATGGTCCTTCTCCTGTGGGTCTAGATTTTCGAATCCGACGCAAAAATGATAGTGAATTGTAACGTTCAGCGCCTCCTAATGACGATAGAAGACTCAAATTGCGTGGCGATCCTATACATCGTCCTCCAGCCGACTTTTCTCCAAGGGTCTATTGCTGCCTCGGGCACCTTATGGTCGTTCTCCTGTGAGTCTAGATTTTCGAACCCGACGCAAAAATGATAGTTAATTGTAACGTTCAGGGCCTCCTAATGCCGATGGAACACTCAAATTGCGTCGAGATTCAATACATCGGCCTCCAGCCGACTTGTCTCCAAGGGTCTATTGCTGCCTCGGGGCACCTTATGGTCGTTCTCCTGTGAGTCTAGATTTTCGAATCCGACGCAAAAATGATAGTGAATTGTAACGTTCAGCGCCTCCTAATGACGATAGAAGACTCAAATTGCGTCGCGATCCAATACATCGTCCTCCAGCCGACTTGTCTCCAAGGGTCTATTGCTGCCTCGGGCACCTTATGGTCGTTCTCCCTGTGAGTCTAGATTTTCGAATCCGACGCAAAAATGATAGTTAATTGTAACGTTCAGGGCCTTGTAATGACGATGGAACACTCAAATTGCGTCGAGATTCAATACATCGGCCTCCAGCCGACTTGTCTCCAAGGGTCTATTGCTGCCTCGGGCACCTTATGGTCGTTCTCCTGTGAGTCTAGATTTTCGAACCCGACGCAAAAATGATAGTTAATTGTAACGTTCAGGGCCTTCTAATGACGATGGAACACTCAAATTGCGTCGAGATTCAATACATCGGCCTCCAGCCGACTTGTGTCCAAGGGTCTATTGCTGCCTCGGGCACCATATGGTCGTTCTCCTGTGAGTCTAGATTTTGGAACCCGACGCAAAAATGATAGTTAATTATAACGTTCAGGGCCTTCTAATGACGATGGAACACTCAAATTGCGTCGAGATTCAATACATCGTCCTCCAGCCGACTTGTCTCCAAGGGTCTATTGCTGCCTCGGGCACCTTATGGTCGTTCTCCTGTGAGTCTAGATTTTCGAACCCGACGCAAAAATGATAGTGAATTGTAACGTTCAGGGCCTTCTAATGACGATGGAACACTCAAATTGCGTCGAGATCCAATACTTCGTCCTCCAGCCGACTTGTCTCCAAGGGTCTATTGCTGCCTCGGGCACCTTATGGTCGTTCTCCTGTGAGTCTAGATTTTCGAATCCGACACAAAAATGATAGTGAATTGTAACGTTCAGCGCCTCCTAATGACGATAGAAGACTCAAATTGCGTCGCGATCCAATACATCGTCCTCCAGCCGACTTGCCTCCAAGGGTCTATTGCTGCCTCGGGCACCTTATGGTCGTTCTCCTGTGAGTCTAGATTTTCGAATCCGACGCAAAAATGATAGTTAATTGTAATGTTCAGGGCCTTGTAATGACGATATAACACTCAAATTGCGTCGAGATTCAATACATCGGCCTCCAGCCGACTTGTCTCCAAGGGTCTATTGCTGCCTCGGGCTCCTTATGGTCGTTGTCCTGTGAGTCTAGATTTTCGAATCCGACGCAAAAATGATAGTTAATTGTAACGTTCAGGGCCTTCTAATGACGATGGAACACTCAAATTGCGTCGAGATTCAATGCATCGTCCTCCAGCCGACTTGTCTCCAAGGGTCTATTGCTGCCTCGGGCACCTTATGGTCGTTCTCCTGTGAGTCTAGATTTTCGAACCCGACGCAAAAATGATAGTTAATTGTAACGTTCAGGGCCTTCTAATGACGATGGAACACTCAAATTGCGTCGAGATTCAATACATCGGCCTCCAGCCGACTTGTCTCCAAGGGTCTATTGCTGCCTCGGGCTCCTTATGGTCGTTGTCCTGTGAGTCTAGATTTTCGAATCCGACGCAAAAATGATAGTTAATTGTAACGTTCAGGGCCTTCTAATGACGATGGAACACTCAAATTGCGTCGAGATTCAATGCATCGTCCTCCAGCCGACTTGTCTCCAAGGGTCTATTGCTGCCTCGGGCACCTTATGGTCGTTCTCCTGTGAGTCTAGATTTTCGAACCCGACGCAAAAATGATAGTTAATTGTAACGTTCAGGGCCTTCTAATGACGATGGAACACTCAAATTGCGTCGAGATTCAATACATCGTCCTCCAGCCGACTTGTCTCCAAGGGTCTATTGCTGCCTCGGGCACCTTATGGTCGTTCTCCTGTGAGTCTAGATTTTCGAACCCGACGCAAAAATGATAGTTAATTGTAACGTTCAGGGCCTTCTAATGACGATGGAACACTCAAATTGCGTCGAGATTCAATACATCGTCCTCCAGCCGACTTGTCTCCAAGGATCTAATGCTGCCTCGGGCACTTTATGGTCTTTCACTTGTAATTCTAGATTTTCGAATCCGACGCAAAAATGATAGTTAATTGTAACGTTCAGGGCCGCCTAATGACGATGGAACTCTCAAATTGCGTCGAGATTCAATACATCGTCCTCCAGCCGACTTGTCTCCAAGGGTCTATTGCTGCTTCGGGCACCTTATGGTCGTTCTCCTGCGAGTCTAGATTTTCGAACCCGACGCTAAAATGATAGTTAATTGTAACGTTCAGGGCCTCCTAATGCCGATGGAACACTCAAATTGCGTCGAGATTCAATACATCGGCCTCCAGCCGACTTGTCTCCAAGGGTCTATTACTGCCTCGGGCACCTTATGGTCGTTCTCCTGTGAGTCTAGATTTTCGAACCCGACGCAAAAATGATAGTTAATTGTAACGTTCAGGGCCTTGTAATGACGATGGAACACTCAAATTGCGTCGAGATTCAATACATCGGCCTCCAGCCGACTTGTCTCCAAGGGTCTATTGCTGCCTCGGGCACCTTATAGTCGTTCTCCTGTGAGTTTAGATTATCGAATCCGACGCAAAAATGATAGTTAATTATAACGTTCAGGGCCTCCTAATGCCGATGGAACACTCAAATTATGTCGAGATTCAATACATCGGCCTCCAGCCGACTTGTCTCCAAGGGTCTATTGCTGCCTCGGGCACCTTACAGTCGTTGTCCTGTGAGTCTAGATTTTCGAATCCGACGCAAAAATGATAGTTAATTGTAACGTTCAGGGCCTTCTAATGACGATGGAACACTCAAATTGCGTCGAGATTCAATACATCGACCTCCAGCCTACTTGTCTCCAAGGGGATATCGCTGCCTCGGGCACCACATGGTCCTTATCCTGTGAGTCTAGATTTTCGAATCCGACGCAAAAATGATAGTGAATTGTAACGTTCAGCGCCTCCTAATGACGATAGAAGACTTAAATTGCGTCGCGATCCAATACATCGTCCTTCAGCCGACTTGTCTCCAAGGGTCTATTGCTGCCTCGGGCACCTTATGGTCGTTCTCCTGTGAGTCTAGATTTTCGAACCCGACGCAAAAATGATAGTTAATTGTAACGTTCAGGGCCTCCTAATGCCGATGGAACACTCAAATTGCGTCGAGATTCAATACATCGGCCTCCAGCCTACTTGTCTCCAAGGTTATATCGCTGCCTCGGGCACCACATGGTCCTTCTCCTGTGAGTCTAGATTTTCGAATCCGACGCAAAAATGATAGTGAATTGTAACATTCAGCGCCTCCTAATGACGATAGAAGACTCAAATTGCGTCGCGATCCAATACATCGTCCTCCAGCCGACTTGTCTCCAAGGATCTAATGCTGCCTCGGGCACTTTATGGTCCTTCACTTGTAATTCTAGATTTTCGAATCCGACGCAAAAATGATAGTTAATTGTAACGTTCAGGGCCGCCTAATGACGATGGAACTCTCTAATTGCGTCGAGATTCAATACATCGTCCTCCAGCCGACTTGTCTCCAAGGGTCTATTGCTGCTTCGGGCACCTTATGGTCGTTCTCCTGCGAGTCTAGATTTTCGAACCCGACGCTAAAATGATAGTTAATTGTTACGTTCAGGGCCTCCTAATGCCGATGGAACACTCAAATTGCGTCGAGATTCAATACATCGGCCTCCAGCCGACTTGTCTCCAAGGGTCTATTACTGCCTCGGGCACCTTATGGTCGTTCTCCTGTGAGTCTAGATTTTCGAACCCGACGCAAAAATGATAGTTAATTGTAACGTTCAGGGCTTTGTAATGACGATGGAACACTCAAATTGCGTCGAGATTCAATACATCGGCCTCCAGCCTACTTGTCTCCAAGGGGATATCGCTGCCTCGGACACCACATGGTCCTTCTCCTGTGAGTATAGATTTTCGAATCCGACGCAAAAATGATAGTGAATTGTAACGTTCAGCGCCTCCTAATGACGATAGTAGACTCAAATTGCGTCGCGATCCAATACATCGTCCTCCAGCCGACTTGTCTCCAAGGGTCTACTGCTGCCTCGGGCACATTATGGTCGTTCTCCTGTGAGTCTAGATTTTCGAATCCGACGCAAAAATGATAGTGAATTGTAACGTTCAGCGCCTCCTAATGACGATAGAAGACTCAAATTGCGTCGCGATCCAATACATCGTCCTCCAGCCGACTTGTCTCCAAGGGTCTATTGCTGCCTCGGGCACCTTATGGTCGTTCTCCTGTGAGTTTAGATTATAGAATCCGACGCAAAAATGATAGTTAATTGTAAGGTTTAGGGCCACCTAATGACGATGGGACACTCAAATTGCGTCGAGATTCAATACATCGTCCACCAGCCGACATGTCTCCAAGGGGATATTGCTGTCTCGGGCACAATATGATCCTTCTCCTGTGAGTCTAGATTTTCGAATCCGACGCAAAAATGATAGTGAATTGTAACGTTCAGCGCCTCCTAATGACGATAGAAGACTCAAATTGCGTCGCGATCCAATACATCGTCCTCCAGCCGACTTGTCTCCAAGGGTCTATTGCTGCCTCGGGCACCTTATGGTCGTTCTCCTGTGAGTCTAGATTTTCGAACCCGACGCAAAAATGATAGTTAATTGTAACGTTCAGGGCCTCCTAATGCCGATGGAACACTCAAATTGCGTCGAGATTCAATACATCGGCCTCCAGCCGACTTGTCTCCAAGGGTCTATTGCTGCCTCGGGCACCTTGTGGTCGTTCTCCTGTGAGTTTAGATTATCGAATCCGACGCAAAAATGATCGTTAATTATAACGTTCAGGGCCTCCTAATGCCGATGGAACACTCAAATTGCGTCGAGATTCAATACATCGGCCTCCAGCCGACTTGTCTCCAAGGGTCTATTGCTGCCTCGGGCACCTTATGGTCGTTGTCCTGTGAGTCTTGATTTTCGAATCCGGCGCAAAAATGATAGTTAATTGTAACGTTCAGGGCTTTCTAATGACGATGGAACACTCAAACTGCGTCGAGATTCAATACATCGCCTCCAGCCTACTTGTCTCCAAGGGGATATCGCTGCCTCGGGCACCACATGGTCCTTCTCCTGTGAGTATAGATTTTCGAATCCGACGCAAAAACGATAGTGAATTGTAACGTTCAGCGCCTCCTAATGACGATAGAGGACTCAAATTGCGTCGCGATCCAATACATCGTCCTCCAGCCGACTTGTCTCCAAGGGTCTATTGCTGCCTCGGGCACATTATGGTCGTTCTCCTGTGAGTCTAGATTTTCGAATCCGACGCAAAAATGATAGTGAATTGTAACGTTCAGCGCCTCCTAATGACGATAGAAGACTCAAATTGCGTCGCGATCCAATACATCGTCCTCCAGCCGACTTGTCTCCAAGGGTCTATTGCTGCCTCGTGCACCTTATGGTCGTTCTCCTGTGAGTTTAGATTATCGAATCCGACGCAAAAATGATAGTTAATTGTAAGGTTTAGGGCCTCCTAATGACGATGGGACACTCAAATTGCGTCGAGATTCAATACATCGTCCACCAGCCGACTTGTCTCCAAGGGGATATTGCTGTCTCGGGCACAATATGATCCTTCTCCTGTGAGTCTAGATTTTCGAATCCGACGCAAAAATGATAGTGAATTGTAACGTTCAGCGCCTCCTAATGACGATAGAAGACTCAAATTGCGTCGCGATCCAATACATCGTCCTCCAGCCGACTTGTCTCCAAGGGTCTATTGCTGCCTCGGGGACCTTATGGTCGTTCTCCTGTGAGTCTAGATTTTCGAATCCGACGCAAAAATGATAGTTTAATTGTAACGATCAGGGCCTTCTAATGACGTTGGAACACTCAAATTGCGTCGAGATACAATACATCGTCCTCCAGCCGACTTGTCTCCAAGGATCTAATTCTGCCTCGGGCACTTTATGGTCGTTCTCTTGTAATTCTAGATTTTCGAATCCGACGCAAAATTGATAGTTAATTGTAACGTTCAGGGCCGCCTAATGACGATGGAACTCTCAAATTGCGTCGAGATTCAATACATCGTCCTCCAGCCGACTTGTCTCCAAGGGTCTATTGCTGCCTCGGGCACCTTATGGTCGTTCTCCTGTGAGTCTAGATTTTCGAACCCGACGCTAAAATGATAGTTAATTGTAACGTTCAGGGCCTCCTAATGCCGATGGAACACTCAAATTGCGTCGAGATTCAATACATCGGCCTCCAGCCGACTTGTCTCCAAGGGTCTATTGCTGCCTCGGGCACCTTATGGTCGTTCTCCTTTGACTCTAGATTTTCGAACCCGACGCAAAAATGATAGTTAATTGTAACGTTCAGGGCCTCCTAATGCCGATGGAACACTCAAATTGCGTCGAGATTCAATACATCGGCCTCCAGCCGACTTGTCTCCAAGGGTCTATTGCTGCCTCGGGCACCTTATGGTCGTTGTCCTGTGAGTCTAGATTCTCGAATCCGACGCAAAAATGATAGTGAATTGTAACGTTCAGCGCCTCCTAATGACGATAGAAGACTCAAATTGCGTCGCGATCCAATACATCGTCCTCCAGCCGACTTGTCTCCAAGAGTCTATTGCTGCCTCGGGCACCTTATGGTCGTTCTCCTGTGAGTCTAGATTTTCGAACCCGACGCAAAAATGATAGTTAATTGTAACGTTCAGGGCCTCCTAATGCCGATGGAACACTCAAATTGCGTCGAGATTCAATACATCGGCCTCCAGCCGACTTGTCTCCAAGGGTCTATTGCTGCCTCGGGCACCTTGTGGTCGTTCTCCTGTGAGTTTAGATTATCGAATCCGACGCAAAAATGATCGTTAGTTATAACGTTCAGGGCCTCCTAATGCCGATGGAACACTCAAATTGCGTCGAGATTCAGTACATCGGCCTCCAGCCGACTTGTCTCCAGGGGTCTATTACTGCCTCGGGCACCTTATGGTCGTTCTCCTGTGAGTCTAGATTTTCGAACCCGACGCAAAAATGATAGTTAATTGTAACGTTCAGGGCCTTGTAATGCCGATGGAACACTCAAATTGCGTCGAGATTCAATACATCGGCCTCCAGCCGACTTGTCTCCAAGGGTCTATTGCTACCTCGGGGCACCTTATAGTCGTTGTCCTGTGAGTTTAGATTATCGAATCCGACGCAAAAATGATAGTTAATTATAACGTTCAGGGCCTCCTAATGCCGATGGAACACTCAAATTATGTCGAGATTCAATACATCGGCCTCCAGCCGACTTGTCTCCAAGGGTCTATTGCTGCCTCGGGCACCTTATAGTCGTTGTCCTGTGAGTCTAGATTTTCGAATCCCGACGCAAAAATGATAGTTAATTGTAACGTTCAGGGCCTTCTAATGACGATGGAACACTCAAATTGCGTCGAGATTCAATACATCGGCCTCCAGCCTACTTGTCTCCAAGGGGATATCGCTGCCTCGGGCACCACATGGTCCTTATCCTGTGAGTCTAGATTTTCGAATCTGACGCAAAAATGATAGTGAATTGTAACGTTCAGCGCCTCCTAATGACGATAGAAGACTCAAATTGCGTCGCGATCCAATACATCGTCCTCCAGCCGACTTGTCTCCAAGGGTCTATTGCTGCCTCGGGCACCATATGGTCGTTCTCCTGTGAGTCTAGATTTTCGAACCCGACGCAAAAATGATAGTTAATTGTAACGTTCAGGGCCTCCTAATGCCGATGGAACACTCAAATTGCGTCGAGATTCAATACATCGGCCTCCAGCCGACTTGTCTCCAAGGGTCTATTGCTGCCTCGGGCACCTTATGGTCGTTCTCCTGTGAGTTTAGATTATCGAATCCGACGCAAAAATGATAGTTAATTATAACGTTCAGGGCCTCCTAATGCCGATGGAACACTCAAATTGCGTCGAGATTCAATACATCGGCCTCCAGCCTACTTGTCTCCAAGGGGATATCGCTGCCTCGGGCACCACATGGTCCTTCTCCTGTGAGTCTAGATTTTCGAATCCGACGCAAAAATGATAGTGAATTGTAACGTTCAGCGCCTCCTAATGACGATAGAAGACCCAAATTGCGTCGCGATCCAATACATCGTCCTCCAGCCGACTTGTCTCCAAGGGTCTATTGCTGCCTCGGGCACCTTATGGTCGTTCTCCTGTGAGTATAGATTTTCGAACCCGACGCAAAAATGATAGTTAATTGTAACGTTCAGGGCCTCCTAATGCCGATGGAACACTCAAATTGCGTCGAGATTCAATACATCGGCCTCCAGCCGACTTGTCTCCAAGGGTCTATTGCTGCCTCGGGCACCTTGTGGTCGTTCTCCTGTGAGTTTAGATTATCGAATCCGACGCAAAAATGATCGTTAATTATAACGTTCAGGGCCTCCTAATGCCGATGGAACACTCAAATTGCGTCGAGATTCAATACATCGGCCTCCAGCCGACTTGTCTCCAAGGGTCTATTGCTGCCTCGGGCACCTTATGGCCGTTGTCCTGTGAGTCTAGATTTTCGAATCCGGCGCAAAAATGATAGTTAATTGTAACGTTCAGGGCCTTCTAATGACGATGGAACACTCAAATTGCGTCGAGATTCAATACATCGGCCTCCAGCCTACTTGTCTCCAAGGGGATATCGCTGCTCGGGCACCACATGGTCCTTCTCCTGTGAGTATAGATTTTCGAATCCGACGCAAAAATGATAGTGAATTGTAACGTTCAGGGCCGCCTAATGACGATGGTCGTTCTCCTGTGAGTCTAGATTTTCGAACCCGACGCTAAAATGATAGTTAATTGTAACGTTCAGGGCCTCCTAATGCCGATGGAACACTCAAATTGCGTCGAGATTCAATACATCAAGGGTCTATTGCTGCCTCGGGCACCTTATGGTCGTTCTCCTGTGACTTTAGATTTTCGAACCCGACGCAAAAATGATAGTTAATTGTAACGTTCAGGGCCTCCTAATGCCGATGGAACACTCAAATTGCGTCGAGATTCAATACATCGGCCTCCAACCGACTTGTCTCCAAGGGTCTATTGCTGCCTCGGGCACCTTATGGTCGTTCTCCTGTGACTCTAGATTTTCGAATCCGACGCAAAAATGATAGTGAATTGTAACGTTCAGCGCCTCCTAATGACGATAGAAGACTCAAATTGCGTCGCGATCCAATACATCGTCCTCCAGCCGACTTGTCTCCAAGGGTCTATTGCCTGCCTCGGGCACCTTATGGTCGTTCTCCTGTGAGTCTAGATTTTCGAACCCGACGCAAAAATGATAGTTAATTGTAACGTTCAGGGCCTCCTAATGCCGATGGAACACTCAAATTGCGTCAAGATTCAATACATCGGCCTCCAGCCGACTTGTCTCCAAGGGTCTATTGCTGCCCCGGGCACCTTATGGTCGTTCTCCTGTGACTCTAGATTTTCGAACCCGACGCAAAAATGATAGTTAATTGTAACGTTCAGGGCCTCCTAATGCCGATGGAACACTCAAATTGCGTCGAGATTCAATACATCGGCCTCCAACCGACTTGTCTCCAAGGGTCTATTGCTGCCTCGGGCACCTTATGGTCGTTCTCCTGTGACTCTAGATTTTCGAATCCGACGCAAAAATGATAGTGAATTGTAACGTTCAGCGCCTCCTAATGCCGATGGAACACTCAAATTGCGTCGAGATTCAATACATCGGCCTCCAGCCGACTTGTCTCCAAGGGTCTATTACTGCCTCGGGCACCTTATGGTCGTTCTCCTGTGAGTCTAGATTTTCGAACCCGACGCAAAAATGATAGTTAATTGTAACGTTCAGGGCCTTGTAATGACGATGGAACACTCAAATTGCGTCGAGATTCAATACATCGGCCTCCAGCCGACTTGTCTCCAAGGGTCTATTGCTGCCTCGGGCACCTTATGGTCGTTCTCCTGTGAGTTTAGATTATCGAATCCGACGCAAAAATGATAGTTAATTATAACGCTCAGGGCCTCCTAATGCCGATGGAACACTCAAATTATGTCGAGATTCAATACATCGGCCTCCAGCCGACTTGTCTCCAAGGGTCTATTGCTGCCTCGGGCACCTTATAGTCGTTGTCCTGTGAGTCTAGATTTTCGAATCCGACGCAAAAATGATAGTTAATTGTAACGTTCAGGGCCTTCTAATGACGATGGAACACTCAAATTGCGTCGAGATTCAATACATCGGCCTCCAGCCTACTTGTCTCCAAGGGGATATCGCTGCCTCGGGCACCACATGGTCCTTATCCTGTGAGTCTAGATTTTCGAACCCGACGCTAAAATGATAGTTAATTGTAACGTTCAGCGCCTCCTAATGACGATAGAAGACTCAAATTGCGTCGCGATCCAATACATCGTCCTCCAGCCGACTTGTCTCCAAGGGTCCATTGCTGCCTCGGGCACCTTATGGTCGTTCTCCTGTGAGTCTAGATTTTCGAACCCGACGCAAAAATGATAGTTAATTGTAACGTTCAGGGCCTCCTAATGCCGATGGAACACTCAAATTGCGTCGAGATTCAATACATCGGCCTCCAGCCGACTTGTCTCCAAGGGTCTATTGCTGCCTCGGGCACCTTATGGTCGTTCTCCTGTGAGTTTAGATTATCGAATCCGACGCAAAAATGATAGTTAATTATAACGTTCAGGGCCTCCTAATGCCGATGGAACACTCAAATTGCGTCGAGATTCAATACATCGGCCTCCAGCCTACTTGTCTCCAAGGGATATCGCTGCCTCGGGCACCACATGGTCCTTCTCCTGTGAGTCTAGATTTTCGAATCCGACGCAAAAATGATAGTGAATTGTAACGTTCAGGCGCCTCCTAATGACGATAGAAGACTCAAATTGCGTCGCGATCCAATACATCGTCCTCCAGCCGACTTGTCTCCAAGGGTCTATTGCTGCCTCGGGCACCTTATGGTCGTTCTCCTGTGAGTCTAGATTTTCGAATCCGAAGCAAAAATGATAGTTAATTGTAACGTTCAGGGCCTCCTAATGCCGATGGAACACTCAAATTGCGTCGAGATTCATTACATCGGCCTCCAGCCGACTTGTCTCCAAGGTCTATTGCTGCCTCGGGCACCTTATGGTCGTTCTCCTGTGAGTTTAGATTATCGAATCCGACGCAAAAATGATCGTTAATTATAACGTTCAGGGCCTCCTAATGCCGATGGAACACTCAAATTGCGTCGAGATTCAATACATCGGCCTCCAGCCGACTTGTCTCCAAGGGTCTATTGCTGCCTCGGGCACCTTATGGTCGTTGTCCTGTGAGTCTAGATTTTCGAATCCGACGCAAAAATGATAGTTAATTGTAACGTTCAGGGCCTTCTAATGACGATGGAACACTCAAATTGCGTCGAGATTCAATACATCGGCCTCCAGCCTACTTGTCTCCAAGGGGATATCGCTGCCTCGGACACCACATGGTCCTTCTCCTGTGAGTATAGATTTTCGACTCCGACGCAAAAATGATAGTGAATTGTAACGTTCAGCGCCTCCTAATGACGATAGAAGGCTCAAATTGCGTCGCGATCCAATACATCGTCCTCCAGCCGACTTGTCTCCAAGGGTCTATTGCTGCCTCGGGCACATTATGGTCGTTCTCCTGTGAGTCTAGATTTTCGAATCCGACGCAAAAATGATAGTGAATTGTAACGTTCAGCGCCTCCTAATGACGATAGAAGACTCAAATTGCGTCGCGATCCAATACATCGTCCTCCAGCCGACTTGTCTCCAAGGGTCTATTGCTGCCTCGGGCACCTTATGGTCGTTCTCCTGTGAGTTTAGATTATCGAATCCGACGCAAAAATGATAGTTAATTGTAAGGTTTAGGGCCTCCTAATGACGATGGGACACTCAAATTGCGTCGAGATTCAATACATCGTCCACCAGCCGACTTGTCTCCAAGGGGATATTGCTGTCTCGGGCACAATATGATCCTTCTCCTGTCAGTCTAGATTTTCGAATCCGACGCAAAAATGATAGTGAATTGTAACGTTCAGCGCCTCCTAATGACGATAGAAGACTCAAATTGCGTCGCGATCCAATACATCGTCCTCCAGCCGACTTGTCTCCAAGGGTCTATTGCTGCCTCGGGCACCTTATGGTCGTTGTCCTGTGAGTCTAGATTTTCGAATCCGGCGCAAAAATGATAGTTAATTGTAACGTTCAGGGCCTTCTAATGACGATGGAACACTCAAATTGCGTCGAGATTCAATACATCGGCCTCCAGCCGACTTGTCTCCAAGGGTCTATTGCTGCCTCGGGCACCTTGTGGTCGTTCTCCTGTGAGTTTAGATTATCGAATCCGACGCAAAAATGATCGTTAATTATAACGTTCAGGGCCTCCTAATGCCGATGGAACACTCAAATTGCGTCGAGATTCAATACATCGGCCTCCAGCCGACTTGTCTCCAAGGGTCTATTGCTGCATCAGGCACCTTATGGTCGTTCTCCTGTGAGTCTAGATTTTCGAATCCGACGGAAAAATGATAGTTAATTGTAACGTTCAGGGCCTTGTAATGACGATGGAACACTCAAATTGCGTCGAGATTCACTACATCGGCCTCCAGCCGACTTGTCTCCAAGGGTCTATTGCTGCCTCGGGCACCTTATGGTCATTGTCCTGTGAGTCTAGATTTTCGAATCCGACGCAAAACTGATAGTTAATTGTAACGTTCAGGGCCTTCTAATGACGATGGAACACTCAAATTGCGTCGAGATACAATACATCGTCCTCCAGCCGACTTGTCTCCAAGGATCTAGTTCTGCCTCGGGCACTTTATGGTCGTTCTCTTGTAATTCTAGATTTTCGAATCCGACGCAAAATTGATAGTTAATTGTAACGTTCAGGGCCGCCTAATGACGATGGAACTCTCAAATTGCGTCGAGATTCAATACATCGTCCTCCAGCCGACTTGTCTCCAAGGGTCTATTGCTGCCTCGGGCACCTTATGGTCGTTCTCCTGTGAGTCTAGATTTTCGAACCCGACGCTAAAACGATAGTTAATTGTAACGTTCAGGGCCTCCTAATGCCGATGGAACACTCAAATTGCGTCGAGATTCAATACATCGGCCTCCAGCCGACTTGTCTCCAAGGGTCTATTGCTGCCTCGGGCACCTTATGGTCGTTCTCCTGTGACTCTAGATTTTCGAACCCGACGCAAAAATGATAGTTAATTGTAACGTTCAGGGCCTCCTAATGCCGATGGAACACTCAAATTGCGTCGAGATTCAATACATCGGCCTCCAACCGACTTGTCTCCAAGGGTCTATTGCTGCCTCGGGCACCTTATGGTCGTTCTCCTGTGACTCTAGATTTTCGAATCCGACGCAAAAATGATAGTAAATTGTAACGTTCAGCGCCTCCTAATGACGATAGAAGACTCAAATTGCGTCGCGATCCAATACATCGTCCTCCAGCCGACTTGTCTCCAAGGGTCTATTGCTGCCTCGGGCACCTTATGGTCGTTCTCCTGTGAGTCTAGATTTTCGAACCCGACGCAAAAATGATAGTTAATTGTAACGTTCAGGGCCTCCTAATGCCGATGGAACACTCAAATTGCGTCGAGATTCAATACATCGGCCTCCAGCCGACTTGTCTCCAAGGGTCTATTGCTGC